>NC_132913.1:31055735-31215735 GCF_047675955.1 Chlorocebus sabaeus | reverse complement strand
TACTTTAAAACCTCCTTCAGAATATCACCAAAAATTGTTAGAATCTTGTCAGCCAAACTATTCAAGATAATTTCTAAAGGGGCCTTATTAAAATGTATCCAAAGAACTTTCAAAAAGAGATGAATTCCATTAACTTGCTCTAGAAGAATACTCATCAGATACACAGAAGTTATGCAGGAAAATGCAGATAAATTGGGTATTGTAAATGGAGACTCTTAGAAATGTGGCTAATTTTCTTTCTTATCCACTGAAGCAAACACATGCTCTGAAAAGGACCAGGTACTGGGGTCCCTCCCCACAGCCCTGGGCAGATGGACCACTACCACTCGGCTTCACGCTGGCTCATTTACTTAGTGTTTTGCAATCCTTAATGTGCACAGCTGGCAGCTGAATGCAGGTTTGATACTAACAGTTTAGACATCTTTAGATGTAGCAGATGGAAAATTTTACACAAATAAAGTAGGAGAAAGTGTGCAATTAGGTTTTTATCTGCAGTTACATGATGCATCCTCTGTTTTAGTTTAGAACATCACCTTAGTGGGTGGTCATGATCTTTTCTTGTATCCAGGCCCTACCTTCTTGACACCACATTTGATGTTGGCTAAATGCCCAAGTACCAAACTTTTGTTTTGTTGAGTGTGATTGAAATAGGGAATGCAACAATCAGCAAAGCAAAAGGCATACCATCAGTGAGATTGTAACAGTCCAGTACATTATGGTTACATTCCTTGCTAGTTAAGTCACTATGGTAAAATCCTTGGCAGGATTTTTTTCAATAGTTTATTCATGATGTTCATTATTATGAGTTGTAAAGAGTATGAGAATTTCATTTTTAAAATGTCTTATGGAATGTATCACTTTCTTAGATCTTGTAGACATGCTGTGGAAACCATAACATAAAATATGAGTTACTTACAATAACTAATTTTAATCCCATCTGCTAAGTATGACAACATTAGCATTTCCACTTAATTAAAAACACCCTTAAAGCAGCAATGTTTTAATCACTCCATTTTATTTACTCTCCTCCAGTGTCACTTATAATTGTAACTTTTTATTTTTTAATAATGAGGGATTTTTTTTTCTCCTTGTATCACACAAAAAAGTGCTGTCGATAATTAGCAGTCTTCTGTTATTAGTAGACTCAGGTGTCACAACTGTGTCTCATCCTCATTACAGTAAAAAATTTCACCTATCAGATTCATTATTGCTAGATAATGCGACTGAGAGCCTTTGCAGGCCCTCCAGAAAAGTAATTCAGCCAAGCAAAATTATCAGCTAATTATATTTAGAATCAAAAGCCCAACAACTATTTGCAGATAAATTGTATGAATTGAAGTGAATAGATCTGAATATTAAGATTCATAGATTTGGCAGATGATTTGTTAATTGGAATAAAAAGGTCATTTACTAGTCATTTTAACAATAGATCAATTGGAACTCTATTATTTAACTGGTAGTGCCTAAGAATTGAAGTGATGAATAATTGTATTATTGTCATGAGGTAATTTAAAAATAAAATAAAATGAGAAACTTATGAAAATGAATTTTATAAATTGGTTTTAAAATACTATGGCCTATTTAAGATATTTTAAAACATAGTCCTCATCTAAGTAATGTATATCATAACAAGTCAAAAATAGAACCAAAAGAGATGGTGGTTTTTTCCTTGATGAATTAGAAATATAACCATGACTAACATAATTTACAAATAGAAGTTGAAATCCAAAATTTGTAAATTTTTTCTTCCTAAATCAAATAATGCCATTTCTATCTTACTGTATTTTAATTAGCAGAGGTTTTTTGGAAACGGCATGGTACATATTCATATGATGACTCAAAATGTAACTTGGCCTGCAATTTTCTTTCGGGGAACAGAATACTCTAATTCAAATCCATTATTAAAAAGCAGATAACATGTGCACTCTCTGAAATGCCTATGACTTCACTCTTGATTTTATGTAATTATGAGAGAATGTTCATATGTATTTGCTTTTCAATTGGCACAGCATTTAAAAACTGAATGTCTTCAGATAAAGTGCCTATTTTCTTTTGGTCCATAAACAATATCACTGGTTTATAAACTCAAAACTTTTTAAAGTGTTTTATAATACAGTCACAGTGTAGTTTATAGCTGTGCTTATAAGAATTTCTATGTGTACCCTATGTGTGTATCACAAAAAATTAGATATTAGTTTGCATTCTGAAATTAATAATTGGTAACCAGAACCTGTGCCTTCCCACTAGATTATTTTGTAACTTCTATCAGTTCTCAAGCAAAACTTTGAACTAAGTATTTTTCCCAAATTTGCAGCTCAAAGTAAATACTTTTTATTTAATTTCAGTTAACATAGGAAAATAGGGAAAACATCACCCACTTAAAAACAGCTTCAGTTTCATTTACTTCGTCACTGTAAATAAACAAGGTAAACACTAACATGACTTCAGAGTACTTTGGGTTGAAAAAAATCTGCAGTTCAAAATAAATTTCCCCTTTGGTCAACATTTTGGATGCAATTCAAAGTTTCTCATAAAATAAACATATTTTAAAGGGTGTTTTGAATTTCACTGAATAATTTCTAGCCAACAGAAATGACAGTGGTATCTTTAAAGTTGATTATATGTCAGATCAATAGCTATTATGCAGGGCTAACACAGAAGGAAGATGCAATACATTCCTTCTGCTTAACCCTTCTACTGTGATGTGAAGAAAAACTTCCCATAGGTGGGTCCATGGGGAAATCCTCTCACAAAGTGAAACTTCCATGTTTGTTTGTTTAATAATACAAGCATTCTTTGCTGATAAAATGGAAAGTGAGCTGCATTTTTAGTCAAGAAAGCAAAATGTTCATTAAAGTAATCTTCATGAGAGTTTTTCAACAAAAGGGGGAAGAGTTTTACGTTCTGCATAATAACAAATTGTTTTGAAGCATGAGCTTAAAATGAAAATGCCCCATTACAACAGATTGTAAATTTTTTTCTGATGCTTTTAAAAGTGCCTCAATCTTTTCTGCGGAGACAGTGTTAAAGTTAAGTATTTGCTATTTTATTTAAACATTTTTGAAAAATGAACATTCTGAGGCTTTGCAGCGTTATTAAGAAAAGCTGTCCATACTTTACCATGTTGTTACATGTGTTTATCTGCTGATTATAAAATGTGTTAAACAGTATTTTAAAAACAAAAAAAAAATGCAGAGCTGCGCTTTGATTAATTCAGTGAACAAAACATATGCTGTTGGTTCTGTTCTATGAAATTCATATATGATCAATAAAATCTTTTAAAAGAGCAACTTTGGCTTTTAGAATTATACTGCCGACCATGTTTTTTGTCCCAGATAACTCTGGGCTCATTCTGTTAACTTTAGGCAAACAAAACCACTTTCTGGGTATGATGGTACTGTCTTTTTCATATATTCTTATCCTCTTTCTCAAATTTTTCTAGGTTGGAAGCTGTGTACTGTGGGTGTTACCCACTTTGTCCTAAAGATTTGGTTTATCCCGAAATATTTCCAGGTAGCTGCTTTAATGTGCATTCATCTTGATTGAGATTTAATGCTAAATTAGAAAGTTTGAAAATAAACTTAGGCGGGAGCAATTGTTTATTTGGCAAGTCAACATGTTAGTGTTAAGGAAAATTTTATGTGTTTTAATACATTAGAGTAAGCTTATATTTACCATCTGTTCTTTTAAGATAACAAAAAAGCAAGTTTTCAAATAACATTCTTCATTGTTAGCATACACATCCCATAATGATGGATTTTTATAAGCAGGTCAGTGTTGCTGCAATTGCTTACAGATTTTTTTTAATGATACACACAGAGAAAAATCAGGGACTGAAAGTCACACCAAATTATTTAAACAATTGACTAGTTAATAATATGCAACTGTTATACGGGTACGTATGGCTATAGTACCAGTTCTTTGAAAAAATTCTCATCACTAAATATATCACATATGCATTGTGTTACATTAGAATAATGTATTTTAATCACCCAAAGGAGATGTCTAAACAGCACAACTACACAGTCTTATTTAGCATTAAACATCCTTGTGAGCTGAGGTAACCTTATAAAATCATGCTTAAATAATGTAAAACACGAGGCGGCACAGAGCAATATGCATTTTTAATTAGTAAAGTGACTAATATCGAGTGTGTGCTTTGAGGTTTTTGTTTCATTAAAAATGTATCTGTTTTTCCTGCAGCTGAATATCTGTATTCTACACCTGAACAGCTTTCAAAAAGGCTCCAGAATTTCTGCAAGAGACCAGATATTGTAAGAAAACATCTCTATAAGGTAGTTATTGAGAAGAGATTTACATGGTATAAATGCCATATTGAAGTACAAAGAAAAATCTTAAAAAAAAAACATTTAATTAACATACTAATGTTTAAAGGAAACATGCTAGGGAGGGATATTAGTTGTTACACTAACAAGGATTAATTAAACTGGATGCCAGTTGTATTAACCTAGGTCTTATGAAATACGTGCACTTAATGCACGGTACATGCTTTTTTTAAAATTTATTGTTTTCTAAGATGACTGTCCTTTACATTTAGCCCCTAGAGGCTTATAAAAATGAACCTGGATTAATGTAACTCATTAGTTTAAAAGGAAGTAAAGGAAAGATTCTACAATTATACTAATGAGGATAAGCCTTTCTTCCCATCATAATGAAATCCTTAGTCCTCAAAAATTCAGGTAAATGGCATGAGTGAAGTTTGGTGTTCATTTTTGAACTACTTGAAAGGTGATTTTTAAGAATTGAATATTTCTCATGTCCAATTTAATAAAAATGACATAAAAAATCCTCAGTTTCTTTAGAATAAGAATGTCAGTCTCATCTCTGAATGGCAAAGGGAAAATAGTGTAAACAGCATCATCATTCACTGCCCTCAGTTCGTTGTCTTCTTTTCTTTATTTGAATCAAGAATTTTACATTGTTGAAATAACAACACAAAGAGGCCCTACTAAAAGTCTAAGTAATTGAACTAGGATAAATCTGCTTTATGAGTTTTGAAGGTGGCTCTAGGCCATGAGTAATATACCTTTTTATATTCTTCGAATGTAGCATCTTCATTTTACATAAATCCAGTATAGTTTACAATCTAGCAGTTTTATAATCTAACATATTTTAATTTTCCTATGTTAATATATAACCTTCTACATGAAATACAGTTCTCTGCCTTTTTTTTTCTCCTTTCCCTGTTCATAGCCTAAAATACATATTTACATAGTGATACATCAAAACATGACTTTGTTTCTACAGGAAACAGTTAAACTTCAAGAAAAAGAGAGAGAACCAAAAATGCAATTTAACACCCAATTTCAAGCTCATTATCTTTCATTGTCTATTAACTTGGCAATGGTTCAGAAGGTAGCTCATAATAGTTTAAAATGCTGACTGAACAGTTCCAGCTTCAGTATTACTCCTTGAGTCAATACTATTGTATTGTATACATGGGAAGCTCCACAGAGAAAACGGTTGTCCAAGATTTACCTCAATATTTCCTAATTTTTAAAGTTCAGTAGCAGTTTTGTTTGTATGAAATATCAGTCAAATAGTTTCGCATGTGATAGACTGTCAAAATATGCAGATAAGGGAAATTGAGGAAATATAAGTATTAGTACAAATGAATTTATTTTCTCTATATGACACAAAGCAATTTTCAGTGAGTTCTCTGTCAGATTATTGATTTTTTCCCTCTTTGGATGAATTTTTGGTGAAGTATTTATAAATGTGTTTCCACCATCAAAATGTATCAATTTGTAACATTGCTTAACCCTGTTATTCTGCATCTGCAAATTTTAAACATCTGCAAATTTTTAACCATTTCAAAAGTCACTGCAACAAGTTGCCTCTAGTAAGAAAAGAAAGCAGATGTCCACTTGAAATATTTTCATTCAGCTACTGCCATAACAGAGCTATAATTATTTATTTACAAACAACTTCTGAAAAAAAGAATGGCAGCTTAGTGGTATGTTGTTAATATACCAAATTGTTCCTCACACAGCTTAAATGATAACCTATATCCTAAATGCTGTTTCATTGAGTACATGTTAGTACTTAAATGTATTCTAGTTTGTACACCATAAAAACCTGCATCTCAAAGTTTTATAAATTAGTAATTCATGTGAAAGCATTTATAAGAACTTATTTATATAATTCAGTTTTAAGCATAGGCTACCATGGATTTTTCTCTTATAAATCTATAACATATTTTCACATTTGCCTTCATCCATAGTGTTTAGTGATATTGTCTAAAAATTAATTTCAAAAATTAATAAATTCATCTAAAATTTTAAGTAATCAGGAGCTTTATGATACAATGACTAGGAAAAACTGGCATGTTGCAAGGTATAGAGTTAAAAGCACAGGAAGGACCACAGATTTAGTTTGTGTGTTGTTATAGGATTTAAAGCCAAAACAGAAAAGAAAAACTGCCTTCTAAACCTTTATAATAATGATACAAGTTATTGTAATTTTTTTATCTTGTGTTTCATAAATAGACACATTTGCTTTTATAAATAGGTAACATTTGCTTTTACTAAATACTAGAGAATTAGCATTTTAGCTTTTACCTACTTTTCTTATGCAATCGGAGAGGATCTTTTGTGTGTACTGTGAAAAGAATGTTGGGAGTTATTTTTAGATTTATTTCATTGGACAGTGCTGTTTTGCTTTTATAAAACATATGCTTCTAAGATCTAAAAGGATAGAATGTCACTGAATTCTTTAATTTGTTCCTTTTACATTTTTACACCTTACTCTTTTTTTGTTGTTAAAAGTTTACATTTTAAAATCATTTCAACTTCTTATGATATAGAGTTCACTTTAGGATAGGATTTTTCATATGGATTCACACTTAGAAATTTAATGACTAGAATAAGGCTACTAACACTTGGCTTTCTTCTCACATCAGACATTATACTTTCAATATGAGTGAGAGTTTGGGGTATAACTTGAAGCAGGATTTGAAACAGAATGCTAGTAAGTGAAAAGCAGAAACAGAATTTACTTTTTTTCTTAAAGTGACTCCTTCTATCACAGAACGCCTGTGTCCATGACTTCCTACCTGAAATAATTTCAGACCTGAAATGTTTAAATTCCTCATTTGCATGTATGTGTGTACTCATTCAGTCTCTTTCTCTCTTACACATACACACACACACACACACACACACTTGCCTTAGGATCGTTAGAGAAATCCAATACATGCAAAAATTAAATGTTTCTTAATAATTTAAAAAACCTAAAACCATTTTTCTTAATTTAAGAAAATATAAAACCACTTCTGACAAAGTCGATGTCTACAGTTGAGTCATTGACTGTAAACTTGTATTGTCGAGACATGTACTTTTTCACATCAGGCAGATGCACTGGACACATACTTCTCACAGAGATAAAATAGGGAGCTCTTCGATGACTCCTAAGCCTAACTTGAACACAAATTTCTAGAAGTAATCATAAAAGAATCAGCTAAGGATTGACCCCTTAAACTAACCATAGTTCTTCCTTTCTAACCCAAGCAAGTGTAATACTGTGAAGTTGTATTTTTTTTTTTTTTTTTGGCCTCACTTTTATTATACTATGTGAATTTACTTATGGAAAATTCTCAACAATTATTTGAAATTAGTATTTCATGCTTTTAGAGAACCCTGATCATTATATTTTTAAATGCTGTTGAAAGACATTTTATAGCTATTCCCTCATTACCAGTATTGAAATGAATATACGAGTACAAATAGGGCAGTTGTGTAAGGTAGGTATCATCCAGACTGACGTAAGAGATTTTCATTCCAATCCTATTTTTCATTTACTTTTATTTATAAATTGAATGGTATTCTCTGGTTTAAAAAGAGAGAGAGATGCCATTCTTGCTTTTTGAGAGTGACTTGTAGTTTAAGATTTTTCAGGTGATAGCTCCTGATTTTTTTGTTTTCCTCTTCAAGTTCCTCAATATTGACAAAACTTTTATAATCTCCTATTGTTTGGAAGAGAGAAGAATTTTTAGAGTTCTGCCGGAAACTAATTCAAAACAATAATTAAGCTTACAGTTCACACTCATTGCCCAGAAAAGCCATTTGTAGTTATCTTGATTATGTCAAGCTATATGTACCTGAACCACAGCCAAGCTACTTTGTTTCCTTCAAGAAACTGGTCACTCTGTAGTCCCCTTTTAATTTGAGCTTAAACTCTAGATTTGAATAAGGTGTTGCTCACTGGTTTTAATACTGCTCCGGAGTCCTTACTTTTTCCTTAAACATGAAAACTTAAATGTTTATGACGTTCTAAGAACTTCTAAAAGCTCTCAACTGCACCAGCATAATTAAGGCAAATTCTCAGTCTCAGTCTCTCACTCTCACTCTTTCTCTCTCTCCCTCCTCTGCCTTTTCCTCCCTTCCCTTTCTTCTTCCCTCTCTCCCTTCCTTCCTTCTTCACCTCCTCCCTCAATTTTATTTGGTCTGGCTTTCCTTTGATTTGTCTAAATAAAATAAAAGGAAAAAGCCTTTTAGCATCACAGATATGCTTTGGCTGATTAAGATCAGTTAGAGGTTTTGTCCTTCTCTGCTACTCATTTGCAACCTGATTCTAGGTGATTTTCTTGGCTTCTATGTGATTCATCTGTAAACCTGGAAGAATATATTTTTTAAATATCAATTTACCCCTGAGGTACTGCTATTATGAAATAACGAATATAAACCTGTTATAAATATGAAGCACTTTTAAAATTTCACATAATATCAATGGCATTTATCGTTGTGTCTTCATCATTTAAAAGTAAAATTCACACCAAAAACTTGTATGTACAGTGGTGTCTTGCGTTTATATAAAAATTGGATGATGAACTTCCAATGGCTGTCATTCATAACATAAACCAATAAATATGTGTGCAGCAGAATATACCCATTTGCAAAAAACAGTAGCCTTCTTCTCTGGTTGGAAATACAACAACACTTTAAACCAATCAGAAACTGAGATTTCCTGAGGTGATGAAACTCAAGAACCATTTACTTGGTGGCTTTTTGAAATGTAATTGACGTAAGTGATGCAAATTTGCAATATAAATTTTCAGCATACTTTCATCTTTTAGTCATTAATGCTCTTCACTTCTTTCTCTTCTCTCCCTCCTCCTCGTTGCAGGGTGAAATCGCTCCGTTTTCTTGGGCAGCCCTACATGGTAAATTCAGGTCTCTGCTTACAACAGAACCTAGGGAAGATTTGTGACAGATGGGGCTAAGTCACAAACTTGCAGCCTAAGGCAGAATCTGAAGAACTTTCCAGAGTGTGCCCATATTTACCTGATCAGAGAGAAAAGAAAATCTGCAGAGGAAGCTGAGCCTGGCTGCTTGTCATAGCTGACACAGAGCCATCTGCCACAAACCTGTGGCGGCTTCAGATCTCCAATCCCTGCCACCACCCCAACTCAAATTAAATACAGATTCCTAGAGACGTTATGATGGTTACACATGTCCTCGGCATCACATGTAGGAGACTGTTCAAAAAAAATATGTGGCCTGTTGTATAACCGCACTCATGTATCCCATATGTGGTGCCACATTGAATTTCCGGTTGAATCCGTTTTTATCCTTTGTACTGGATGACATGGTGCCTGAATTCTTTCTTTTCGCCGACACGATGGCAGCCAAACTGCAGCTTCAAACGCTTACACTTGGCTGGGTTTCTACCTAGGTTGCCAGGTTATCATCGGAGCCTTCTTGTGTCCTCAAAGGGCCACGAGGCCTGAAAGGAGGATCAGAATGCTTCGGGACTAATTGGGCAGCCATCGCAGAATTGTTTGTGGGCAAAGGGCTGCTTTAGCACTTTTCTTCTAGCAAATTAATGACTCTCAGGCACAGGGGTTTTTAAGTGAAGGTATTAATAAGAGATCTGGCAGGTATTCCCATGATTCACAGAGTTACATTTGCATTTAATTAATCTTAAAGAAAGTTGCAAGATAAACAGCTGTAATTCGGACAAACATGACAAACAGTGAAGCCATCTAGCCCATAAAATGAACACTGACATACTTGTTTTAATTTTTTTTCCCAGTGTAAAAATAGAGAAATCAAAATACTCCTAACAAAACCAGTAATTTTGATAGAAATATTGCTCCAAAATACTTGCATCTACCTACAAATATAACCTTTTCAAGATAAATCGCTTATGATTCCAATAGTCAAACTGCTGTGTTTATGTTTTGAATAGCTAGATGGTAAAATAAATTTTTAATAAAGTACCCACTGCAATTTTTAATTAGCATATTCATTTATGTATAGATGTATACATCTACCTATATGTTTCTCACGGAACGTTTTCCTTGTGACAGAGACAACGAATACAATTGTTTCCCTTCCGGATGAACAAGGATCTGTTTTGCAAATGTTTGTAAGATATTATGACATTTCCAAGATTTTCTTTGCATTCTGGAAAGCAGGAGGTAAACATTTGTAGTCATTAAGGTAAAGTCTGTTGATAAACCATCTTCTGTTTACTGACAGGTAAATTGTAACTTTCCCTAGCTTTTGAAATGAGTAACTTCTATACACCACAGAGTGAGGCACAGTCAGGGAAAGGTGGCGCGACAAGGGGCAAGCCGGTCTCTCTAGCTTCTGGAAGGATCGAGTAGCCTAGCAGGCATCTAAGATGGAGAAAGCAATGATTCAGAAGGCCAGTAGGGTCCATTTGACAGGTAGCAAAATCGAAAGCACGAAATAGATCAAGGTTAGGGAGCCAGACAAAGCCCTTGGGAGAGAGGCAGTATTACAGATCAAAGAAAGAAGGATTTCAGAGTCTATGAGGCCTGGGAATTTAAAAGCAGGAAGAGTAAGAAGCAGAAACAACAAGCTCCATCTGAACAGACAACTCTCTCCAACCTTTATGAGACCCACAGTGTGTGATGGGCCACTGCAGCACTGGCTTCTAGACTCTCTTACAGGGAAGCCAGTGAACAAATTACTTCCTCACCCAGAAAACAAAGAGCTCAAGAACTATTTTGGAAGTTCCTTCCAGTCTAAGGCTATGGAACTCAGAATCTAGCAGGTGTGCTCCTTTGGAGAGCAAAACTAAAGATATAAATATTAATAAGAAATTCTTTGCCACTTCTCATGGGCAAGGTTATACTTTATGCCACCTACTGAGATAAACCAGATGAGTCAGTTGGCTTCTGTCAGGCGCTGTGTCACATATGACATCTTCTCAAAATAATATTATCCCACGGTCAGGAAATAGTGCTTCGTTTACTGTGTTTTTCTATCCTGAAGATAAATGGTGGCTGAGATATTCTACACACAACTAGTACCCATACATGTTTTCTCACTAATTGATAGGAAAAAAGAAAAAAAAGCATTAAACACTTTTCAGAGAGTACGTCTGAAACATTTATGTATTTTCCTGATTTAGGCAAATATAATATTGAAAGTTACCTGTATGTGGGCATTTTTTCTACACTCATAAACACAAATAAAATTTTGCCATTAGCTGTGGCCAACATTCCTTCCAGGACAAAAACTTACATTAGGCTGGGTACGGTGGCTCACGCCTGTAATCCCAGCACTTTGGGAGGCCAAGATGGGTGGATCATGAGGTCAGGAAATCGAGACCATCTTAACTAACATGGTAAAACCCCATCTCTACTAAAAATACAAAAAATTAGCTGGGCTTGGTGGTGGGTACCTGTAGTCCCAGCTACTTGGGAGGCTGAGGGAGGAGAATGGCATGAACCTAGGAGGCGGAGCTTGCAGTGAGCTGAGATTGTGCCACTGAACTCCAGCCCGGGCGACAGAGCAAGACTCCATCTAAAAAATTAATTAATTAATTTAAAAAATAAAAAAAACTTACATTAAATGTGTCACTTATTTGCGTGATGCTGAGATTTGGAGTTTAAAAAAACAAAACTTATAAAGACTGTAATGTCAGAGTTGCTATTAGATCACAAAAGCAATAAAAAGTTTTGTAAATGTGTAATTCTTAACATTTAAAAATATGTAGGAGTGTATGTGTGCGCTCACACATGCTTCTCAACACCCATGACCTAGTGGAATGGAGTGTTATTAAATAAGTTAATCAGTATTTTGCTGAAATCTCAGCAGATAATTGGTACTACAAGTTGACTCATTAATTCGGTTTCCCTTATCAACCACCCCCATCATTTATTGTTTTGAGTATGTTTTATGGAAAACTTAATCTTTTCTTTTTTTTGACACTCGATTGTTTTTTCTTTTATTTGTTTTTGTTTTTTTTTTTTGAGACGGAGTCTCGCTCTGTCGCCCAGGCTGGAGTGCGGTGGCGCAATCTCCACTCACTGCAAGCTCCGCCTCCCGGGTTCACGCCATTCTCCTGCCTCAGCCTCCCGTGTGGCTGGGACTACAGACGCCCGCCACCGCGCCCGGCTAATTTTTTGTATTTTTAGTAGAGACGGGGTTTCACCGTGTTAGTCAGGATGGTCTCGATCTCCTGACCTCGTGATCCGCCCGTCTCGGCCTCCCAAAGTGCTGGGATTACAGGCGTGAGCCACCGCGCCTGGCCTGTTTTTTCTTTTAAAATAAAACCAATTTTAATTTTAAATATCTTTGAAAGTCCATCCATTGTCAAGACTTTGACACAGTGTCTTGAAATACAGCTTGCCCTAAACTTAATCTGTGTTTCTGGCTGGTGTTCTATAACAAATACCAGGGCACCTGGTTCTTAACCTTCTCATTTATACTGTGTTGATCAGAAATAGATGCAAATACCTTTTTAAAAATGCTCCTGGTTTAATAAGCATCCTTCAAATACAGTTAAGTTTAAATGCCCTGCTCCTGTTCTCAGTCCTTCAGACATCAGTATGGCAGCAGAATCCATAAGTCAATGGAAACTCTTAGCCATAGAGGGCTGCATAGATTAATTTCAACACCTTGAAATGCATCTGGAAGCAAAGATTTCATTTTATGTTGAAGGTGTTAATTATATTTGATATTTTTAAAAGTAAAATCTGTTTTTGAGAAAGCATCTGCTACCCAGAAATATTATGAGCCACAAAAGAAATTTCACTTAAGTCTCAAGATACTTTCTGTGGATGATACAATCAGTTTTCAAATGACAGTCCATGCTGTCTTTTAATGCTGACATACACTGTGGGTCTTATTCTTCTATTGACTATTGACCCAACTGCCTTTCTTTTTCAGTGGAAAATTTGGGACTATTTAATATTAGATCTTATGTTTAACAATGAAAAGGGTATATTATAAACCACTGACTTGAACATGTTTCATTTTTAAATTTGAATTGCAATACAGACAACTAATGCTCCTATCCTATGCCCTCTCTTCAAAGCTATTCATTAAAATGTAACTGGGGAAGTTTGAAAAACATGCGAGCAATTCTACATGCTGCTCAAAGATACAGACATGTGATTAAAGAACAGTATTACAGAAAACCTGGGCATTAACCAAACTTACAATAATGGTTATGTCAGAGGGGCCATGGTAGAGGAAAAAAGGACATAAAAGTAGGGAGAGGTGCATTCGTTGCATGATGAGCAGTCTGTTTCTTAAGCTGGGTCATGATACACAAAGGCTTCTTGCCACTCTTTATGACTTTTCACGCATCTTCAGTGTATTTATTGCATATACGTTTTGATAGAAGATATAAATACTTTGGGAAGCATGTTACTAGTTTTGCTATCAGGCTCTCCTTAACATTTCTTGGTTTCCTCAACTATTGATTGAGTCAGAAAACTGCTTCCCTCAGACAGTGATAGAAACTACTCTACTGCCAATGTTGCTTGAGAAGACTTTCCTCTGCTTAACAGGAGCCAGGGACTTCACCTCAACCCTCATGCTGTGGAGAAAGTCAGACTTAACTGGCCACAGGTTCCTGTTTCTTGGGGCTGCTGATCGCCATCTCTAACAGTCACCTGTGGCAATCACAAGATGGAAAACTGTAGCTCTAAAACTCCCTTCTGAAGGGTAAGGAAAGGAAGATGAAGGCAGATGTTAAATGAGCCCAGTCTTTTTCATCTCAAAAAATTCAGAACTACCTGTTAGAGCACAAGAGCTCTCTGAGCTCCCAACCACACTACCCACTCCCCGTAGTGTTGTCTCTCCCCTTTCCTCTTCAGGACGCAGGAGCGAATCATGGTCTCTGTGCTTTCATTGCAATCTATCCCAGGGGAAGAGTTCTCCCTGGTATCTGTGGGATGCACTCACTGCATGTGAGGCACAAATGGCTTCAGGGACCAGGATCCCCACTCAGTCTGCAGTCCATTTTTCTAAATTGGAATTTGGGATCAGTTTCTTCAGGTGTCCCGCCATCATCTCACTATCTGAGTTATTCCTTATCCACTCCCAACCCCAAGGAGAGGATCCTAATTGTTTTTATAAACTGATAGAAGGAATTGATGATTCTTGGAAGATAATTTTAAATGGTGATATTACTTTCCTATTAGTTACTGCATTTAAATAGCAGACCTAAGGTGGGGTGCGAGAAGATGTGACTCCTAGGAATACTGGTATGACCTTTCTCAAGCAACCTGAAGTTCTTTAGATCTGAAAATTTAATGTCTTCAATATCATTTCACAGATGAGAAAATTGAGGCACATATAGTGACATATTTAGGAGCTGAAGTGTGTTACAGAAAAAAAGTTTTTTTGTATAAGCCTTTCCCTACATTGGATGTTGTCATTGTCACCTATGTGCCTTTCAGGAAGCACCAAGTGCAGTGTGCATGACTCAGTTGGACCTCTAGTTCCCTTCTGTTTCTGTCTCCAGCTGGCAGGATACAGCAAAGGACAGTGGAGATGGTTATTTTGTGGCCCACTTTTCTGCCGTTAAAAGGGACACAAGAGACCATGTAGTATGGCCAATTTTTTGTTTGTTTGAGACGGAGTCTCGCTCTGTCTCCCAGGCTGGAGTGCAGTGGCGCCATCTCGGCTCACTGCAAGCTCCGCCTCCCAGGTTCACATCATTCTCCTGCCTCAGCCTCCGGAGTAGCTGGGACTAAGCCACCTGCCAGCATGCCCTGCTAATTTTTTTGTATTTTTAGTAGAGATGGGGTTTCACTGTGTTAGCCAGGATGGTCTAGATCTCCTGACCTCATGATCCGCCCGTCTCAGCCTCCCAAAGTGCTGGGATTATAGGCGTGAGCCACCGCGTCCAGAGTATGGCCATTATGTTACGTGTTTTTATTATTGCTCTGATTCTCCCTTTAGGGAGGCATTCAGTGAGTATACCCCATCTGTCACAGGCCTGCACCACTCCCTGTGGTCTTACATGCTACTGAATTCATACATTTAGGTAAGTTCCCTGGCCCTCCTGAGAAGCACTTATTTTCATAACCTCCTGTATTTGAGATGTAGGAAACGGGGGCCTGAGGAGAAGTCCCTCGGTGGTACAGGCAGATCTAGAACTCAGATTTTCCAGGGCTTTTTCAGTAGGCTGTGGTTGAGCAGTAGTCAAGACCACCTCTTCAAGGAGGGAAAAAAAATTGTCTTCTCATCTCTTTCTCCTGTTTCTTCCTTCTGCCTCTCACTGTAAGAAGAAATGTGTTAATAAGTTAAGTTGCTAATACCCTACTCTAGGTGTATTATGTTACACCGGCCAGTATTTGTATTCTCAATGACTATAAGGAGAGGAATGCAGAAGAATTGATTTATGTACTAGAAGTTCAGACTCTGTGGCACTTATGATATTTCTGGACAACTGACTCTTCTCTATTGCCTTTTGAATCATACAGCGACAAAGCTGCTCACCCATGTATGTATAAAGCTGACCCTTCATCCGAAAGGCAGCCCCCAGTGTCTCCCCACACAGGGCGGGAGAGCAGAGGGAGCAGGTGGCAACGTGGCAGCACCTTGAACTGTGCAGCACTGGGCCTGCTCCCCCTCATCCCAAAGCAATAACCCAGAAATTACATCCTGAGACTTACTTCCTCAGAAAGAAAAGGAAGGGGAGGGATAACTTAAAAAGAAGAAACTTCTAATATGGTATTAGACCATAATTCATAGGGAAATTTATGCCTGAGATATGAATTTCTGAAAATAAGGGGCTTTTTTGGAAGGGAAACACTGACACGTCCTTAATTATAGAGTAATAAATACCAATGGTATATTATCTTCCGATATTTCCTTACACAGATATCAAAGCATGCAGCTGTTTTTGAAAACTGATAATCAAGTACAATATGAGTATATTACATCTTGCACTTACAACACACCCTTCAACTAAGCAGCATCATGGAGCACTTAACGGTGAGAAACAGAGCTGCTCATAGTAGAAACCTAACTGAACAAATTAGCTTTGAATTGTAACTTAAGAATCGTAGTCAAACCAAAGCGTCTGTCCTTGCCAGGAAAGGCATTCCAAAGGCAGAGAGCATGCCAAGTAAAAAGCCTTTGCTTCAGGATTATGGAGACAGTTCTGAAAAGCCAGCATAACTTAATGATCAATCAGAAAAATATAGAGCAGTAACTACACAACTGAAGGATGCATAAAAATTGTACAAAGCGTTAATAGTGGAATGGGGAGGTAGGATGGGATTTTACGAGCCAGTATTAAGCTCTTGGAAAGCTTCATTTGTTGCCCTCAATCCACACAGCAGAAAGAAAGAGAAAGAGACAAACATGGTCAAAGAAAAGTATGTGGACAAATGTGGGGAGTAGAAAAGGAAATGAAGGTTAAGCAAGGCCAATATGATTCAGAATAAAAGGGAGGGAGGGAAGTATAAGGAGCCAGCTGTAATTACTGAATGTTACATTAAGAAGAGCTGAAATTGAGAGGGGGAGGTCTTGAGTATTTTACTAAGTGGATTAATGTCCTCTTCCTCGGGTGTCTGAAGTTGCAGATTTTAATTTATTTGGTGCAGGGATTTATTACAGAATTCTTAATGGGTGGGGAGATAAACAGGGACAATTATAAACTCTTAGGAAGTAGAAAAGAGGACCATATAATACTTTCTATAAATTTAACTGTAATAAACAGGGTTTCAAGCTATGGACAAAGATAGTCAAAAAAAGCATTTGGTCCATGATAATAGGACTTACAGGGAAATAAGAGGTATGTCCAAAAAACTTAAAGACCACAACAAAGAAAAGCCCACATAGATGTGTGAAACCAAGGATTTTGAATGACTTAGGAGCTAGTTTTATTGCCGCTCCCCTTTCTCCACCCATTTAAAAAAATAAATCATAACTCTGGCATTTAAAAACCTACTCATGAACATCATTTATTAGTATAAACTTAATCCTGTGCTATTCTTTGGTGGGTGGTAAGAACATGAACTAACAACAACTGGACTAAAACGACGGCAACAGGATGATCCACTCAAACACAGGAAAGCTATAAGAAAAAGAAAAACTCCTAATATTGCTCTTTCACCTTACTTACTTTACAGAAGGATAAAGCCAAAAAGGGGAGAGCATGTGGCTAAACCACAGAAAGACTAGATGCCTAAAGGACAAATTTTAAAGTTTTCCTAAATAGGTATTAGAAGGGGAAGGGGGATTTAAACCTTGTGTGATTTACATCATTTTGTTAATCTGCTAATCTGCTTCCCTGGAAGGTGAGAAAGAGTGCTGTCTGCCTTCTACAGTTGAAGAGACTAGGGCAGAAACTGATTATGTTCTTATCCCTGAGTGTACCTGGCTGTCATCTGGCTGGCAACTAGTCCACAAACTATTGGTTCAGGCATTTGCCTGTCAATAATGTTAGCCATCATTTAAATTGTTAAATATGGATCAGAAGATCTTTAAGAATTACTGATAGGCAGCTATTAATATTGGATGTAAATAGTATTATTTGGGGTGTGAGTAAATCATTTGACTGGAACCACATAAAAAAAGGACTTGGTAATTTTATTTTTAAAATGCTGTTCGGGAGATGGCATTGATGAAAAAAATACAATTGAAAATGAAAAAACATCATCTACAAAGAGGAAGATGGGTAAAAATGACTAAACCAAGAAGCCTTGTCACCTTGAACCTGATGCTTCATTGTATCAGAAGAAAGTAAACAGATTGCTAACAAAGAGACAACCCCTTCTCATTTCCAAAACTGGCCCAGCAAATAGAGAAGAGTGTACTGCGTGGCGGCTCGGGGTGAGCCTTTAATTTGAGTATTAAAAATGAGGGCACAGACCTAGAGGTTTTTAATGGTCCGCGGGCGGACTTTAGATTCTGAACACTCCTCCACCTTAGATGGAGAATTCGGGACACGGTGGAGTTTAACCAGTATCTTAAATCCCAGGGACAGGGTGGAGATTGCTTTGAGATCATGATTAATTAAAAGGAAAGAAATCAAAGCAGACATCTCTCCTTTTTCCATTTGAGCCTCAGAGTCATGGAGGGGAACTTGTGCTCTGTGGTGCTTGCCGCTATGTTCCCTGGCTTTCAATCGGTTTGGCTTTTCCCCTTGAATTTTTAAGGCTGTGATACCAGGCCAATAAAATAGAATCTACAAAATTGCAAAACAAAATTGTGTGTATGTGTGCGTGTGTATTAGAATTTTACTGAAGATAATTGCAACACTTTAAGCACAAAAATTTTTAACTTAAAATGTGTAAGTAATGAAGTTTTAAAGAAGCAAAATGTGCTCAATCGGAGTATTTGTAGTCCCTTTTTTGTAAGAGGTTCCCCAGATCTCTGGGTGCATCAGCAAACTGTCCTCCTACACGATGGAGCCTGCAGCTGCGATTTGGCCCCGGGCACCACCTATCCAGTCACTACCTAATGCATTTTACATTTGCACACATTGTCAAGGGGTGGGGGGCAGATAAGGGGCCTCCCCGCAACCCCCCAGCGTTCTGTTTTCTTTTGTCGCGGCCGTCAGCTGACACATGGAAAATGTGGTGTACGGTTTTGCTTGCCTTTAATCTGTAATTAAGGATCCCTTGTCTGGAGCTTGCTACCTCTTTTCGTTCTGCCTCCCTGCCGCTCAGGTCTCCTGCCCTCGGTGGGGTTTGGCCTGGCGCACCGCAGCCTGGGGGCTCGGGGTCGCCGGGCGGAGGAGCGGGCAGTGGGGAGGCAGGGGTCGCAGGGACCTCCGCGGAACCCGGCGCTCCTCTGCCGAGAGAGCGCACGCCCCGGCACGCCGGCCCCAGCTCGCCCGAGCCTCCGACCAGCTTGTGCCTTGCGTCGGGCCAGCTGCGCCCGCGTTGCCCAGAGCGGGTCGCCTTGCCCGCGCGTCCGCTCCCTCCACACTGCGGCGCCTGAGCGGCCAGCGAGCCCGAGCTCCGGTCTGCGGCGGCGCCCGCCCTCAACGCCTTGCTCAGTCTGGTCCAGAGCGGTGGGGGGAGTTTTCTGCACCTTTCAGGCACGGGAACAGGTCGAGGGACTGGGGAGGACGTTGAGGTCACGAAGTCATCACCCACTCTTCTCGGCTGTGTGGGCGCTGCCGGAGCGCAGAGCCGAGCACGAGGGGCTCGTCCCAGGGCGCGGGCCCCGCCAGCCCCCGGCGCTCCCACCCGCGCGCACTCCCTCGCACACCCGCGCTGGCACGCGCACCCTGGCGCGCGAACACCGTGCCACGCGCGCGCTGTCACGCACACACACCGGCACGCACCCGCCACGCGCGCGCCGACACTCCCAGGCTGGCACGCGCGCACGCGGTGGGGGCCCACTCCTGCCCGGGTTTGGCTGCGCCAGGCTTGGGTGCTCTCGGGCACCCCCGGGAAGGGAGCGCAGCCCGGTGGGCCGGCACCCTGTGCTTTCCGCGTCTGAGGATTTCATGGAACTCGGTTCCCTGAGTCGGCGAGGCTCAGTCCTCAGTGAGGGAATACGATGAAGACGCAAAGCAAAACTAGAAACACCGGTGCCTACTACCTTTTTAAAAAACATAACTTGCCCTCAGCAATCCCGGGAAAGGGAGTGGGGATGGGCACGGAGACTCTCCGGAAGGGATTTTGTCTACACACTTTAGAATAACTCCTCTCTGACTCTGGTATGTTCGGATACGTGATTTAAATCTCACCCCCCAGACGCTTTCTTTTTCACTTCGCACCTGTATATTGAATACAAACCTCGTTTCTCCTCCTCACCACTAACTGGTTTTTTAGGAGGAGTGGAGAAGAGTAGTTAAGCAATATTGGGGCAGGAGAATATTTAGAAAGGTAACATTTATTTGTCACTCATTTGCTCTGATTAAGTTTTTGAAAACTTGGGAAAATACTCCTATTTTGAAGCTTGCATTTTGTTAAAAGCCTCACTCACACTGCCGTGATTTATCATTATTTATCCGAGTATACACATGTATGTATAGGAGAAAAGGAATGCTGATCCTTCCTGATTTCAGCAGTGCCGTTTTCCTTTCTATCCATGTGGTTTTAGCATAGTTTTCTCCCTCTTTCTCACCAATAGAGATATTATAGTATGCAAAAGCAGGGCACACCTGTGACCAAATACAAGAAACATTAGCCTGGAGTGTTTGCGAATATTCCTTGTCATCTATCGCTCAAGATTTACCCCCTCAGATTTGAAATATTTCCCAAAGTGGTTTAAAGGTGTGAGCGGGTGGGTTAACACGTGAGAGCAGTCCAAAAGTAAAGCGAGGTTGGGAGAGGGTGGCCTACATAAACCTACCCTTGGAAGGCTAAACAAGAACGCATGGGAAGTGCATTAAGAAGAGACTGTAAACAATGATAATCAGGGCTTTCAAAAATCATAAAACGGATTGAAATATCTGATTCATTATTTATTCATCACAGCACAACTTTGCAAATCTGAGAATAGTGTTTGGAAACCAAGTGCCTTCTATTTAGTACATCAAATCAGCAGATGGGTCTCCCTTCCAAACTGCGGCTAAAGGGTTAAAGCTATCATTTTAGGAAAGAATCTCAGGAAATGATACTCAGATCTAATATATTTCCTTTTCTTTCTGGCAATAATATCCCCCAAAGAATAAATATATACTTATTGATATCATGATAATGTTTCTCATTCTGAGTACAAGTGTCAGACTGATTCCCGTTTGTGTAAGTGTTTTTAAAACTGCGAGGACACTTTCGCTACTCTGAAAGCTGACGAGCCAATGAAGGGGAGCTTCTTTTAACTCCGTAATAGCAGGTTACATAGTAAATGAACACTGATGGTCAAATAGCCAATTATGGTATAAATATCCGTTGTTTACAGAGAGGTGTTAAATGAGCCTTAGAGTACAAGGGATTAGGCCGATCTCTGCTACAATTTGTTCTTCAACCCATTATGTCTTCCCTTTAAAAGGCCATTGCCATTGTAGGTAGTATGCACACAGAACATACTTCTCTATGTTGATTTTAGTTTGCTTTATTTCGATGCACACTGTTGTTTACTTTTTAAAATTTAAATAAATGTCAGCATTGTATAATTTCTATGTTAACAAAGCAGTGAGCAAAATCCCTTGTATGTTTATAAAATATTATTGTTTAATTCACATAGTTTAGAAATTCCAAATGTTGAGAATAGGAAGGAGGCCAAATACCATCTGTTTATAACTATGATGCATCGTAATATGTGTACTTTTAAAAGGAGTTTGGTCAATCATGCCACTATTTTATCTGCTCGGAATATGTTGGAGATTTAAAATGTAATTTACAGGATTACTTTTAGTGCGTTGCATCCAACTGTGAGTTGTAAAGAAATCGGTCTCTTCTGTTTTTCTCAAATTAATCATGTAACAGCCCCAATTAATGGGGGCTGTTAAACGTGTCGCTTTTTGCTTAGCTCCAGAATTCTTCTAACTTTGGCTCAGTCCACCTTCTTGATGCTGATAAAAAGTCCAAGGACAAATGAAACAAAACACTCCTAGCTGTGTCTTTCTGCCAGGAGATAGTCACTAAGAATGGGAGGTAGGGTATGGTAGCTAATAATTAGCTAGCATCAGCCCTGAGAAATTACCTGTGAAATACCCTTTGGTACTAAATTGAAAAACATTTGACACTCCCTGTTTTAAAATAGTATTTTCTTGTCCCTGAGACTTCTGATTTAACTTACCTTTTATTTCAAAGGCATCTAATTGCATACCATGTAACAAAGGGAGTATACTTTCTTGCAATAGATGAACAGGTTTTTGTTTTTGTTTTTAGTTACAAACTCAAGTTATTCAGTTAGGAACTCTCCCTTGCTTTGCAAATCAGGGAATCTCAGCAACTGGGCCTTCAGTTCCCAGGCAGTCATAGTTTTGAATCCAGAGGTGGTTTTAGAGTGTCACACCATGGGGTCTCTTTTTCAAGAAGGAGGAAGTGAAGATGAGCTCAGATGTCTTGAAAAGGTTTGAAAGCTGTGATAAAAACGTTTATTAGCAAATGATGGTTGCTTGATTGATTTTTTAGCAAGGTAGAATCAGTAAAAAGCTACATCTTGAAATGCTTTTATAAACACATGCAGAAGTATGAAAACAAACTCCCAATAAACTGGGCATGTTCTGGATGTTTTACTTCTCAGTTGAGTGTTCAATGAAAAAACGGTGCTGTATAAAGTGGTTTCTCTGTACTATTTAGCAATATCTGTTTTCTCAAACATTTTAGTTTTAGCAGCTTCATCTAAAATTGTACCAACCTAGATTATGTACTCATACATAATTAAGAACATGAAGAATACCTTCTCTAAGTAAATAAACTGACCCATTATACTTTTTTTTTCCAATCTAAATATTATATTTTGAAAGTCTATTTGTTTTCTTTCTGGTCAGATTTTTTTTTCCCAAAGAATGAATCCATTGACTTCTTATGTTATCAAGATATGCTTAAGCTTGTTTTTCTTTGGCTTACAATAAGAAAATGCCAGACTCCTTTTTCCTATGTAATTGCTCAAGTGTGTACAGAGTATAAGAGCGAATCCAAAAAATAATAATAATGTTAGGGATAAAGAGGAAAGAGATTGGAGAAAGTGGGGGGGGGAAGGGAGGTAAGAACAGCAGAAGATAGAACTAGGATAAAAGAGGTTTATCAGACAAAGCTTTCCAAATTGCTTTGAGGGGATAAGACATAATCATTACAAGCATCATCATTTCCAAATAAAACCTAGAATGTTGCATTCAGATATTAAACAGCTAGGGGAAACTTTAAAGTGAACCTTTTTGATGCATGTGAACTAGTTTTTTCATTCAAGCCCAGCATTCTTAAGTGAAGCAAGTACTAAAAGATAGCCATATTTTCATCATGGGAGACAGAGAAGAAGTAGAGGCATTCTCTGTGTTTAAGGCATTTACAATATAAAAATAAGCCAAAAATACATAAAATGAACAAGACTAGCTATAATGCACTCTTATATTTTGCCTATTGTAAGTGCAAAAATAATGATGATTTTAAATGGAGGAATTATTCAGACATGCTTTCCAACTGATACTTTAGCAGTTCATTTCTAGGCAAGTTAAACAAGGCTTAAAATGAATAAACTCTTCAGAACTCCTCTAGTGTAATGAATTGCAGTAGATAATCAAGATTGAAATTGGCATGTAGGTGTGCATATCATGTTCCCTTTAGAACTGACTTAGAGCCATAGCAGTGACCCACAGTGTGCACATAAGTCATTGCTATAGTCATATTATCTTGACAGCCAAATCATTTTATAAAATATACTTTAATAAGTTACTATTGAGCCCTTAAGTAAAATCATGTAACTTAACCATTACTGAGTGGGCATTTATAGGTATTATATTTAAATTGGGTAAAAGATAAAAGAAAGGAATTAAGAATAAGAAAAATGCATGGGAAACTATTTGCTTCTTGCGATTAATCTAAAGCATGCCAGAAGTATCTTTTCATTTTGCTTTTTATGAAGAATTATTGACCCTACGAAAAGTCATTTGAGGACTGCAAGTAAACAAACAATAAAAACAATAAAAATATTGCTTTTTTAAGGAGAGAATACAGAAAGTAGTAAACTCATGCATTGTAGACATTAAGAAGAAAAGATATAAAATTTAATACACACAATAAATAATAAATATTCTTCAGTTTCATATGATGGCTAATGAAGGGGAAAGCTCATGTGGAAAATTTGAAAAGAGAGACGAATGTAACAAGGTAATTAACTCTTTGCTCCTTTAGCCTTAGAAAAGAGAGAGTAGGGTAAGATTTCTTTTAAGTTTAGATCTGCAGCAACCACAGAGATCAAATCGGCCTCTCCAAAACAAATAAAAGGAATGTCACTAGCTCTCCAACCCAAGCTTCAGTCTCGTTGTTGCCCCCGCCCTCCCCCAATCTTGGTGCCCCAAAATCTCGGGCCCTGGAGTCTTTGCTCTTTGATGGAATTCTTGCCTCTATTCAGAGATCAGCAGCAGCTGGGTTCTTGCCTTGTTCTCTTGGCCCTTCTACTGATGGAATCTGCCATCTGGTATTCACTCTGTTATACTTGGGTAGCTCTTTATAATTTAAGATGCACTTCTTCATCTGTCCTCTGATTTAGTCTTTAGAATGCCCTTGTGACATAGATAAACTGTAGTTTTCGTCACAAATGTCAAAAGGAGCAAGTCAAAATCATACTGCTAGGACATTGCAGAACTGGGACTAGCTGTGATAGCACATGGCACCCAGCGTACCCCTTCCCCTTAGACTGGGTTTCATACTTTGTTCTTCATTTGGATTGCAAACATCTGAATACATTACAATCACCCTCTTTGTGTTGGGTGGGGAGAAGAAGGAAAAGAGAAGGAGCTGAAGGGAAAAAGAAAGGAAAGAAATCTCTTCAGGCTTTTCTGTGAAATGGAGAAGGATAAGTCTTTAAATAGCTCCCTCTCTGCTTACCAAGATTAGTCAGGAGGGAAGCACTTCCTAAAATTTGTATCCTGTAAAGGAAAAACGAATTCCAAAGCTATCATGGAACAATGTGCTTTAACAGATAGAAATCTGAAGTTGATAATCCATTGCCAGAGCTCCTTAATGGATTCTGGGATATGCATGAGTTGGCCACAAGCTGGATTTGGAGTAAAAGGTGAAGAACAACTCTTCTTAAGAAATGAATAGGAATTTGGGAAGACTGAGGGAAAAAAAAAAAAAAAACCTTGTAGAGAGGAAAAGAAAATGGTCACAGAATAGAAGGACGTAAGCAAGGACTTAAAGGTAACATATCCAGCAGCAACCCGTAGTGGGATAGAGTGGATTATTACATTCTTTTTATTCAAGGGATGGATTACACTCTGTTTTAAGGTTGTGGCCCAATATCATCTCTACCTCTAATCCCAAGCTTCCATTGAAAGCCGGAGACACTAAAATTCGCTTGCTTTAGTTCCACATTTGGAGAATGAAGGTACAGGGAGGGTGGACAAAGGTGACACTGCAGAAGGAATGATTTAAAATAAAGACAAGGCCAGGTGTGGTGGCTGACTCCTGTAATCCCAGCACTTTGAGAGGCCGGGGTGGGAGGATCACTTGAGGCCAGAAATTTGAGACCAGCCTGGGCAACACAGTGAGACTCTATCTGTACAAAAATCTTTAAAAATTAGGTGTGGTCAGGAAGGGGAACATCACACACCCGGGCCTCTTGTGAGGACGGGGGAGGGGGGAGGGTTAGCATTAGGAGATATACCTAATGTAAATGACGAGTTAATGGGTGCAGCAAACCAACATGGCACATATATATATATGTAACAAACCTGCACGTTGTGCACATGTACCCTAGAACTTAAAGTATATTAAAAAAAAAAAAAAAAAAATTAGGTGTGGTGGCATGTGCCTGTCATTCCAGCTACTTGGGAGGCTGAAGTGGGAGGATCACTTGAGTGCAGGAATTCAAGATTGCAGTGAGCTGTGATTGCACCACTGCATTCTAGCCAAGGCAACAGAGCAAGACCCTATCTCTAAAAAATGAAATATAATA
Organism: Chlorocebus sabaeus; assembly: GCF_047675955.1. NCBI lineage: Eukaryota > Metazoa > Chordata > Mammalia > Primates > Cercopithecidae > Chlorocebus > Chlorocebus sabaeus. The sequence goes on along the minus strand of NC_132913.1, from coordinate 31,189,969 downwards.
AAGACAGAGAATGTTACGGAAGTGGAAAATAAGGACAGGAGATAATTAGGAGAAATGGAAGCCCTTTGAAGATGAACACTAAGACACAAGAAACCCATAATGCAGGAGGTCTTAGAGTAAACCGGGAAGCTGATTGTTGATGCTGTGGACACTTGGACATTTTTGGCTCTTCAGCATCTACCTATCCTTCTGTCAGAATCTGAAATTCTGTGTGAGGAAATAATTCTTTCTTACTGATATGATCAATCCTGGAAATGGAATCTTGTCTTGAAGAGAGGGACAAAAAGACAACCTCTGTATTCCAGTCCTTCCTGCGTGGAGGAGCCCAACCAGACTATTTCCACCAGAAGACGGTGGGTGGGGTCTGTTTCCTAACCTTCTCAGCTACTGGGGTTTTTACCAGTCCCAAGCTCAAAAGTCCAGCCTCCCTCCCTTTGATATTGTTCTCTATCCACTAGGATTCTGTCAGGTGTGGAAAACCGAAGGCCCTGGCTCACCTGACTTGTTCAGCAAGGAAAAATTATTTCAGATAGCAAGAAGATGGATGTAGAGTGGTTACGTCTTTCCACTCTCTCATCCTGACCCCGTAAGGTCACAAGAAGGCTGCAGCAATCCAGCCGTCACATCCTCACCATATGTCTCTTTCCAGATGCAGGAGAGGGTTTTTTTGTTTTTTGTTTTTTGTTTGTTTTCTTGTCTCTCTTTCGCAGTCAAGAAGAGTTTGCCAGAAGCTCACTAGGAGAATCCCCCACATAACCTCATTGCATCGTATATGCATAAACTGGCAGGGGGAATGGGAATTGGATCTATCAATTAGACACTAACCGTGAGCCATATAGGGGTAGAGGGATGAATAGACCATGAAAAAAAACAGGATGAAGTTGACAAAGACAAAAGAGAGGAAAAGACTGTTTGGTAGCTAATCCATACTGCAACTTCTCCCAAAAAATACATTCATGTCTAGTTTAGTCAGATTGAGTTTTTGTTGTTTGCAAGTAATTCAAATTAATATCCTTAGTTATAGCTACTACTGAGATTACTGAGATTATTTAAATTTTGGATAACTTTTGATAAATACAGATATAATTTGCTTTTATGTCAAGATTATTTTTTACTTTTTTTATTTATTCATTTAATGTATGTGAAGAGATGGCTTGGGTTTTAGAGATACTATTTTTTACTCTTCTAGATGTCCAGCATGTATTGGCCATAATAAATTTTTTCAATAATAGGTTTCTAAATATGTTTAATGTCTTACTTTGACGTGTATTCATGTGTTCCTTTTTTGTTCATTCTGTAATTCATAAAGTCATTAAGTTATTTGTTTATTCAAAAATTATTATTAAGTGCCTGATATGTACGTGGAAGACATTGGATTAGAAAGAAAAAGAAAAGAATGTTAAAACATTTGCAGAACCTCAAATGAAGGTACATTTATTTTCACTTTATAACATTTTTAAAAGGGGAGCAATGGGACAAAAATGAGGAACCTGTGGATGTTCCCAGCCTTGTCTTCTTGCTAACACATTTCCCTGCTTTGCCTGCTTGGTTTTCTCCATTCTTTTTGTTCTGAGGTGAGTCTTGCCTTGACAGACAAGTTCTTTTTGGGCTTTAGGGATGAGAATAGGGAGGAAAGGGAGAAAGAACAAAAGTTCAAAAGATTAAATTTGGAGGAGGAGGTTATCTTGACGTGAGAGTGGAATTTGAAGACAGATACAAAGGAGGAGAAGCAGCTGCTGTGTGTGAACCACTAGATGGGGGAGGCAGAGGGGAATTTTTCAGAATAGCTATGGACTCTGTGCCCTTCACAGTGTTCAAGAAAATAAATGAAGAACTTGAATCACTTTGAAATTATTTTTAGCTGCTGCACTGTGGTGGGGTTTGTTTTTTTATTTGTTTTTTTAATCATGATGTTGTTCATCTGGGTTATTACTTTGTAGTATCCAGGGCTCTATTGGATTGCAAGTGACAGAAATTAACTCACAGTAATCAGGCACTAAATTTGACTTATGTATTGAAAAGTTCTAGGAGATGATCTTGGGGAATATGAGGACCCAGTGCTCAAGCACCACTCTCTCTGCCCCTTTCTCTCTCACCCTGTCTCTCTCTCTCTCTCTCTCTCCATCTCTCTTTCTCTCTCTCTCTCCCTTTTTCTCTCTCTCCCTTGTTCTCCCTCTCCTCCCTTTCTCTCTCTCTCCCTTTGTCTCTCTCTCTCCATCCCTCTCCCCTACTCCTTTCCCTCCCTCTCCATCCCTCCTTCTGTCTCCTTTCTCCCCTCCTCTATATTGATTTCTTTCTCTAGAAGGCTATGTTGATGTGGTAGGAAAGATAACTTGTGTGTGTGTTGCCTATGATTCTTACAGCCTCAGAAAAGAGAACCTCTCACATCCAGCATCCAAATCAGACCCTGGCAAAAGGGCATTTATTCACCTTGCTTGGGTCACTTTCCTACACTTGTGGTGGGAGATTAGGGAAACTAAGGAAGACAAAATTTCAGATGACCACTTCAGTATTACATTGGAATGGATCCTTCAATCCATGTTAAAAGAAACTTTCCAGATGTTAGGCAGAGGAATAAGTTGTGCTATAGTATCTCTTGTTAAACATTGTATTTCTTGTTAAACAAGTCTCTCTTCTTCATTGAGTTATTTCCACTACTATCACCATATGGGGTTGAATTTTAACTTAAATATAGATGTCTAGTGGTCTTTTTAAATGTCTTCCAAAGGACTAGACTCCAAGGTAGCTTTGAAATGAAAGTTATTAGATATGCAGAAAAAAAAACCATGGGAATAGAGCTGCAAGCAAAGTCACAATAAGTGAAGCAAGTATTCTCCCCTCCCTTGGAAAAATGAGGGACTTAAACTTAAACCTCATCTTGAAGCACCCAAGTCCTTTGCAGACTTCCTAAGAAGGGAAGATGCCTAGTAGGAGATAAATCTTTTGTTAATGAGACATGCTCAAAATAATTCCCTGTTACATACCAGACAGTACAATTAGAGACATTAACAAGAGATTGTAGAATTTCTAAGCTACAGAGGTTGGTATGACCATTTAGTGCATTGTGGACTATAGTTCAGCTGTCAAGTATCTGTTAAAAACTAGTTGTTGATTTCTATGAAAAGTTTTTCATTTCCGAGGATAAGAGAGTCAGTTATGGTGGGGGCGGGGGGACATGTCTGAGTTTAACCAGACTGGGAGTGCAAATAGAACCCTGGTATTCTTTCATATGCCTAAAAAGTACGTATTGGTTCTGAGGTGTTAAAGAGGTCAAGGTCATAAGCCCTGGTTCTAGGAAGGACAGGTCGCTAGGATGATGTGCATAACTGTCGGTGATCAAAAGTGCCTAAGAAATACTTGAAGCTCTATGAGGCAGAGGGGAATTTTTCAGAATAGCTATGGACTCTGTGCCCTTCACAGTGTTCAAGAAAATAAATGAAGAACTTGAATCACTTTGAAATTATTTTTAGCTGCTGCACTGTGGTGGGGTTTGTTTTTTTATTTGTTTTTTTAATCATGATGTTGTTCATCTGGGTTATTACTCAGACTGAGACTTTGCTCAGACTATGGAAGAAAGTGGTATATCGTTGTATAGATAAACATAATTGAATAATCTATTGTAAGTAAACAAAATAAAAAATTGTGTACATACTGTTTACTATAGTTGTAGTAGATTGAATGATTGTTCCTTATTCCTCCTTGTTCTGGAATTGTATGTTTTACATTTATGGCCATTTCCATGTGACTTTGTGCTTCCTCTGGAGGAAGCATAGTACTTTCCCAATCCATTACGTCAGGCTTGGCCATGGACTTGCTGTAACCATTGGAACTGGGTTGGAGGACAGTGTTCCTAGCTGAGGACTTAACAGACACTGCAAGTCTCTTCAACTTCTATCGTCCGTTGTGATAATACCATAGCCTAGGTAGCCACTGGCCTATGAAAAATTTGAAGATACATGAACCCAACCTAAATCCAACTCAGCCTGGAGCACAGAGCTGGGAACCTGAAGTTGAGTTTTATATAAGCAAACTGCAGCATCTCACAGATCTGTGAGGGAGGCATTAATGCTTGCTGTTTTAAGCTATCAAATTTTGGGGTGGTTTTTTATGTAACAATAATGTAGCAATAGCTGACTGAGAGACTAGTATTTTTTCCCTCTCCCTATAAGTGTTTTGGAATTGATGGTATATCTAACAATTCATAGCATTGTAGGATCAAGGAAATTCAGTAATTACATAGGTAATCATTTAATTAGAGTTATGAAAAGTGGTATGAGAGGGGGCAAAAACACAAAACACAGAGACATAACCCAATCTGACAGTCAGGAAAGGTTTTTCTGAGGAAGTAACGTTGAAGCTGAGATCCAACCTTTGACTAAACAAAGTTGGTTGATGGGGAGCATTCCATCTGAAGGGAGCAGTTTTTGCAAAGCCCTTAAGGCCAAAAAAAAGAGCTCACTGTATACTGAGAAGTATCCGGAAAGCAGAGAGAAATCAGGCAAATGACAGAAGAGAAGTTGATGAGGCTCAGTTTCACGCAGTGTGATAGGCTGAACTGTGTCTCCTCATAGATTCACATGTTGAAGCCTTACCTCCTACACCCTGGAATGTGACTATTTGGAGATAAGGCCTGCAGAGAGGTCATTAAGGTAAAATGAGGTCATGTGGGTGGGCCTAAATCCAAGACTGGTGTCTTTATAGGAAAAGGAGATTAGGACACCCAGAGAAAAGACCATGTGAAGACACAGAGAGAAGACAGCTATTCAAGAGGAGAAAGGCCTCAGAAGACATCAGCCCTGCCAACACCTTGATTTTGGACTTCTAGCTTCCAGAACTGTAAGAAAATCAATTTGTTGTCTAAGGCACCCAGTCTGTAGTATTTTGTTAAGGAAACTCTCAGAAACTAATAAACACAGTATGCCCGGGTCTAAGTATGGTGCCCATACGTAGTAGAAAGTGAATTGACCAGATTTAGATATCAGGAAGATTTCTGTGGCTGCAACAGAAATGGATTGGAAAGAAGGAGCAGGAAGAGGTTGTCACAGTAGTCCAGGGGAACATGATGGTGTCTTAGACCAAAGTGGGGCAGTGGAGATGGAGACACGTGGATTGGTTGAAGATAGATACGTTCAGTAGATAAATCAACCATGCTTGGTGATTGGTTAGACAAGGAAGGTGAAGAAGCCATCAAGATGACATTCTGGTTTGTAAAACAGGAAACATGGAGTAGAACCAGATTTGGGAAGAGGCTCATCAGTGTGGTTTGGGACAAACTGTGTTTGAAGCAACTTCCAGTCATAGGATTATAGTGGTCTAGATACCCTGAATATTCTCCCACTACAAATGCTAGAATGCTAGATACAATAAAATAAATAATCTTAATAGCTGAGTTTGGAAGAAAGAGAAATCATCAGGGTTGCCAAAAGGAAGAGAGAACTGAGAACCTGAACAGCGATTGCATAAGCTCACATGGCAGGAGTATGGCTGGCATGGGCTAGGGAGGTTGTTATGGTCTCAGAAACCTAGAGGTTTTCATTTTCATACTCACAGAGACAGAAGACAAGGCCTTGGAAATTCTGGAGGGAGGTGGGGTAGAGTGTTAAGCCTGAACCCCTTGTGTAAATCCAGGATCATTTAAGGACTATACCTTCAGTGAATTGGTAAGACTAAAATAATATATACACAAGCCAAAGAGAAAACAAGGAAGCTTATCTATCTAGGTCTGGGTAGACAGTGGAAAATAAGCCTCCCCAGATAATTTGTAATCACAGACATATACCTCCTATGAGCTCAGTGTCCAGATTTCATGCCCTGAAAAATCTCATGTTCACATGTCAACATTTTGCCAGCAGAAGCAAATGAAGAACAAATCTGGTGTGATAAAACATCATACCAGGCCACACATGATTCCTCCAGATGAAGCCTATTAAAGATGAGCTCACCATTCAAAATTACAAAACACACAGGGAAAAAAATCCACCTTGAGAGACTTAGAAAAGAGTAAAAACAGCAGAATCATACCCCAAGGAATTTCAGATAATAGAACTACCAAAGGTGGATTATAAGATACCTAAAGTTTAAAATGATTAAAACTGAAGAGAAATAAAATGTATTAAAAAAATAAGATGCAGATAGATTTTAAAAAGAATCAATTAGAAATTCTAGAAATGTAAAATAAAGCTTTTGAAGTACATTAAATGGTTTTAAGGGCATATTAGATACAGCTTAGAGGAAATTCATAAACTAGAAAATAAATCTAAGATTATAAAGACATACATATATGAAGACATATATATATACACACACACACTATATGTGTATATAAGGCATCTAGTCTATCCAATGTGTATATAAATTTCTTTCTAAATACATACATACACAAATATATACATAAATGTTAGAATAAAGAAATTTATTTGAATAGGAATTTCATAAAGACTCTGTAGAGGGAATTAGAGAAACTTTGCATATCAAAGCAGATTACCACGAATGAATAATAATAAGATTGACAAGAGACTTCTTAATAGCAACACAATAGAAAAAATAAAATAACATCTGCAAAATGTTGAGAGAAAGTAGCTACCAGTCAGCAGTTCTGTATCTATATATATTTTATATCCTATGCCTGTGTTATTCAGGAATTAGTTCCAATACAAATATTTATTTCCAGATAATAAATGAGAAGCTATGATTCATAGAACTTTGTTGAAAACCAAGTCAGAATGTTCTTCAATAGAAAGAAATTGAATCCAGAAAAGAACAATGTAAAAGAAGCAATAGTGACAAAATAAAATAGCAAATATTTAGGTAAATCTAAGCAATATTTCTGAATAAAAACAAAATGGAACATTTTTTAACTTTACAGTAGTTATTTCTGAGGGGAGGAAGGCAAAACTGGTCAGATCAACCCTATGAGTAATGTTTTATTTCTTAAGTTGAAGGGTAAACAGAGGCTATGATGATTTCTTTTTGTCTTAAATATGCCATAAGAAATTTAGAAATAAATAAATGACATATATTTTTTTTAAGTTCAGTGGATACAAAGGTCTGAAAGATAGTAACATTTAAGATTGGTAGGGAATAATCAGACTTTAAGTGTCCTTATATTCTTGTGTTGTTTAGATGAAGGGTAGATATATTAATTAACTCTAAGCCTTACAAAGCTAGGGTAGAAGAACAGAAATAAAATATGTTATTTCCAAACAAGAAGAAGTTAAGAAAAAAACTTGATTGGCCCCCAAATGAACAAGAAAGCAGGAAAACATAAGGGCAGCAAGTAGAAACACAAAATATAATGGTGGAGACAAGTCCAAATACACAAAGCATTACAATAAAACACTCTAATGTTGCCAGCTAAAACAGACATTGAAATATTGAATTTTAAAAATTCAGGTGAATGATATTTACTAAAGACACATCCAAACCTTAAAGGCATAGAAAGATTGGAAGTAAAACTCTAGGAAAAGAAAAGCTAGCAAGTACTACTTGGGAAAGGAAAGTCTTATATTAATATTAGAAAAATAGACTTTAAGGCAAAAACCATTACTGAAGCATTGTTAAGAATAACAGTGCCCAGTGCATAATTGAGAAAAGAATAAGTCACCTGAGCCGGGCGGGGTGGCTCACGCCTGTAATCCCAGCACTTTCGGAGGCTGAGGCGGGCGGATCACGAGGTCAGGAGATTGAGACCATCCTGGCTAACACGGTGAAACCCCATCTCTACTAAAAAAAAAATGCAGAAAATTAGCCCGGCGTGGCAGCGGGCACCTGTAGTCCCAGCTACTTGGGAGGCTGAGGCAGGAGAATGGCGTGAACCCGGGAGGCGGAGCTTGCAGTGAGCCAGGATCGCCACTGCACTCCAGCCTGGGTGACAGAGCAAGACTCCCTCTCAAAAAAAAAAACAAAACAAAACAAAAAAAAGAATAAGTCATCTGAAAGACATAGCAATTCTAAACTTGTATGCACCAAATAACATACATTCAAAATATGTGACACAGAAATTGATCAAATTGTGAGGGAAAATTTAAAAATCTACAACCATAGTGGAAACTTTTTAACACTCTTTCGCTAATTGGTAGATCAAGCAGACAAAATCTTAGGATATAGAGGATTTGAAAAAGACAAATTTTAAGTTTAATATGATGGATATATATTGAATCTTGATCCCAACAGTTTGAGAATATGAAAACTTTCAAGTGTACTTGAAGCATTTACTAAATTGACCACCATGATGGTTAATTTTAGGTGTCAACTTGACTAGATTAAGGGATACCCAGACAGCTGGTAAAGCATTTTTTCTGAGTAAGTTTGTGAGAGCATTTCCAGAAGTGATTAGTATTTGAATCAGTGGATTGAGTAAGGAGGATCTGCCCTTACTCAGTGTGATGGACACCATCCAGTCAGTTGAGGACCTGAATAGAACAAAAAGGCAGAGGAAAGCTGTATTAGTTTGTTTTCACACTGCCGATAAAGACTATACCCAAGACTGGGCAATTTACAAAAGAAAGAGGTTTAATGGACTTACAGTTCCATGTGGCTGGGGAGGCCTCACAATCATGGTGGAGGAGCAAGCCATGTCTTATAAGGATGGCAACAGGCAAAGAGAGAGAGGGCTTGTACAGAGAAACTCCCATTTTTCAAAACCATCAGATCTTGTGAGACTCGCTATCATGAGAACAACACAGGAAACACCCGCCTCCGTGATTCAGTTACCTCCCACCATGTTCCTCCCACAAAATGTGGGAATTGTGGGAGTTACAATTAAGATGAAATTTGGGTGGGACAGAGACAAACCATATCATCCCACCCCTGGCCCTTCTGAAATCTCATGTCCTCATTTCAACACCAATCATGCCTTCTCAACAGTCCCCCAAAGTCTTAACTCATTTCAGCATTAACTCAAAAGTCCACAGTCCAAAGACTTATGTGAGACAAGTCCCTTCTGCCTATGAGCTTGTAAAATTAAAAGTAAGTTAGTTACTTCCTAGATACAATGAGGGTAAATGCATTGGGTAAATACGGCTGTTCCAAATGGGAGAAACTGGCCAAAATAAAAGAGCTACAGGCCCCATGGAAGTCCAAAATCCAGCAGGACAGTCAAATCTTAAAGCTCCAAAATGATCTCCTTTGACTCCATGTCTCACATGCAGGTCACGCTGATGCAGGAGGTGGGGTCCCAGGGTCTTTGACAGCTCTGCCAGGTCCTTTGCAGGGTACAGCCTCCCTACCAGCTGCTTTCATTGGCTGGCATTGAGTGTCTGTGGCTTTTCCAGGTGCACAGTGCAAGCTTTCAGTGTATCTACCATTCTGGAGTCTGAAGGATGGTGGCCCTCTTCTCACAGTTCCACTAGGTGGTGGCCCAGTAGGGTGTCTGCATGGGGGCTCTGACCCAACATTTCCCTCTGTACTGCCTTAGCAGAGGTTCTCCATGAAGGCCCTGCCCCTGCAGCAAACTTCTGTCTGGACATCCAGGCATTTCCATACATCCTCTGAAATCTAGGTGGAGGTTCCCAGTACCCAATTCTTGACTTCTTGAGCACTGTCAGGCTCAACATCACATGGAAACTGCCAAGGCTTATGGCTTACACCCTCTGAAGCTGCAGCCTGAGTTCTATGTTGGCCCCTTTCAGCCACAGCTGGAGCAGCTGGAACACAGGGCACCAAGTCCCTAGGCTGCACACAGCATAGAGAGCCTGGGCCTCACCCTCAACACCACTTTTTCCTTCTAAGCCTCCAGGCCTGTGATGGGAGGGGCTGCCGTGAAGACCTCTGAAATGCTCTAGAGACATTTTCCCCATTGTCTTGGTCATTAATATTTGGCTCCTTATTGCTTATGCAAATTTCTGCAGCTGGCTTGAATTTCTCCTCAGAAAATAAGATTTTCTTTTCTATCACATAGGCTGCAAATTTTCTGAAGTTTTGTGCTCTGCTTCCCTTCTAAAAGTGAATGCCTTTAACAGTACCCAAGTTGCATCTCAAATGTTTTGCTGCATAGAAATTTCTTCTGCCAGATACCCTAAATCATCTCACTCAAGTTCAAAGTTCCACAAATCTCTAGGGCAGGGGCAAAATGCCACCAGTCTCTTTGCTAAAATATAACAAGAGACACCTTTGCTCCAGTTCTCAACAAGTTCCTCATTTCCATCTGACACCACCTCAGCCTGGACTTTATTGTCCTTATCACCATCAGCATTTTGGGCAAAGCCGTTTAACAAGTCTTTAGGAAGTTCTAAACTTTACCACATTTTCCTGTCTTCTTCTGAGACCTCCAAACTGTTCCAACCACACTGCCTGTTACCCAGTTTCAAAGTCACTTCCACATTTTTGGGTATCTTTTCAGCAGAACCCCACTCCTGGTACCAATTGCTTGTATAAGTTTGTTTTCTTACTGCTGATAAAGACATACCTGAGACTGAGCAGTTTACAAAAGAAAGAGGTTTAATGCACTTACAGTTCCAGGTCACTGGGAAGGCCTCATAATCATGGTGGAGGAACAAGTCACATCTTACATGGATGGCAGCAGGCAAAGAGAGAGTGAGCTTGTGCCAGGAAAATCCCATTTTTAAAACTATTAAATTTCATGAGACTTATTCACCATCATGAGAACAGCATGGGAAAGACCCATCCCCATGATTCAATTACCTCCCACTGGGTTTCTCCTGCAAAACATGAGAATTGTGGGAGTTACAATTCAAGATGAGATTTGGGTGGGGACACACTCAAACCATATCAAAAAGTGAACTATTTGTCTTTCTCTCTCTTCTGGAGGTAGGATACCCTTCTTCTGCCCTTGTACACCAGAACTCCAGATTCTCTAGTTTTTGGACTCCAAGACTTGCATCAGTGGCTCCCCACCACGTTCTAAGGTCTTTGGCCTCAGACTGAGAATTACACCATTGGCTTCCCTAGTTCTTAGGCTTTTGGACTTGGACCAAGCCATGCTACTGGTTTTCCAGGTTCTCCATCTTGCAGATGGCCTATTATGGGATTTCTCAACCTCCATAAGCATGTGAGTCACTATCCCTAATATCCCCTCACATATATCTATATCTCTTTCTCTCTCTCTCTCTGTCTCTCTCTGTGTGTGTGTGTGTGTGTGTGTGTGTGTGTGTGTATTCATTGGTTCTGTCTCTATGGAGAACCCTGACTAATACAACCACTAATTGGGCTTTAAAGAAAACCTCAACAAATACAAGGGGTTATCTGAATATTATTAATTTAGAGTTTAGAAAGTAGATTTCAACACAATGTCACTAAATTAGAAATAAAAAACAAAAATCCTCAATATATTTGAAATGTAAAATATATATAAAGTAAGTTATGACTTGAAAATTTTGGGAGATGAAAATATTACATGGCAAAACTTGAGTGATATTCCTTCTACTTCCTGAAAAATTCAGTGCTGAAGCCATTAGGTGTAGGTGGGATAGACCAAGATAGGAGGAGCTGCAGTGTCCAGAGGTGGTATCAGAGCCCATGGACAATAAGAGCATCACTCTGGGATGGCAGGCAGCCTCGCATGAGAAATCAGCCTTAACAGGGTGAGGAAGTATTCACACAGGCAGTTGATGTGGTTAGGGGAGTCAGAGTCCAAACAGCGAGAGGAGGACATCTGTATAGGGCAAGGGTTCATAGTGGGGATGGAGATGGATTGCATAAAGTGGGGTTGATTGCATAAGTAAATATCAGAAAAATTATGGAAGCTAGCCTTCTCACCAGTAGAGAAGGGATCTACATATATGGCAAGAGAGAAAACTAGAAGAAACGTGTGAAATTGCAGATGTCAGCATAGACTCATGGTATTCTATATACAGAGATAGACATAGAAATTAATTTAGATGTAAATATGAGGTATACACACACATATACCTATCTCAGATAGGACCTGGAAGTAACACCACTCCAACAGGAGCATGTACAGCACCCACATCTTGGCTTTGAGGTATCATTTTACATAAAAGGAAATAGGACTTGGAGAAATGGCTGATTCCAGGCCTGGAGGAGAAAAAGAAATTCAAGAAAGCCCAGAACTTATTGTGCCAGAAAGCAAGGAAGTATTTTTTTAATGATAAAGGTGTGTCAAAAGTGCCAACTTAAAAAGGTTCCTACTGACCAAATTGGCCATAATTTGAGTGCCAAAATTAATACTGGTAGTATCAGTGATAGTAACTTATGATATTAAGTAAAATATGAGGCCTTACAAACATAAATAAATGAGCAAATTAAAATGTGATGAGGAATGATATTTTCATAGTACTATGGTTTCAATGTATGTGTTCCTCCAAAATTCATGTTAGAAACTAATACTCAGTTTGTAAGTATTAAGAACTGATTATGTTATGAGGGCTCTGCCCTCAAGAATGGATTAGTGTTCTTATAAAAGAGGATGAAGGAAGCCTAGTGAGTTTTTGCCTCTTTTTGTCCTTCTGCCTTCTGCCATTGAGGACTCAGAGACAAGGTGCCATTTTGGAATCAGAGAGCAGCTCTCATCAGACACCAAATCTGCCACCACCTCAGTCTTGGACTTCCCAGCCTCCAGAACTGGGAGAAATAAATTTCTGTTGCTTATAAATTACCCATTCTTCAGTGTTTTGTTACAGCAGTCTGAACAGACTAAGACACATAGTTTCAAAGTACCTTCCCCCAAAATGGGGATAAAGGTAACTTTATCATGGAGGAGCATAGCAGACATCTCTTTCATGAAATGGTCAAAGTGAGTATCAGTTACTGAAACCACTCATGACCTTGTAGGATGCATTGAGAAGAACACAGCATCATTGCTATGATATTATAACCTTAACTATGGGAAATTCTATAAAGTAACTGAACTCATCCTCAAACGCATTGAAGTCATAAAAGTCAACCACAGACTGAAGAAGATTCTAGACAGAAAGAGACTAAAAAGATATATTAGCTAAATGCACTGTGTGATTCTCAAGTGGATCCTTTTATTTCAAAAAAATATCATTGCATTAATTGGTGAACCTGGAATGTGGTCTGTAGACTAAAGAGCAGAAGTGTATCCAAGTTCCTATCTGATTTTATTGGTTGTTTTGCAGATAAGAAATTCTTATTAGTAGAAAACACAGATTAAAGTGTTTGGGGGCTAATGAACCATAGGGTTAATTTACAAGGAAAAACAAAATATTTGTACTATATGTACAACTTTTTTGTAAATTTTTAGTGTTTCAAAATTTAAAGAAAACATCCAATAGCAAAACTTTAAAATGCATGACATAGTTTAAGTTGTACCAAGAGGTAAACACACGGCCTTCACAATTTATAATTAAAAAGAAGAAAGATGAAAATTAGAGCTGGATGAGGTGGCATGTGCCTGTAGTCCCAACCCTAGAGAGGCTGAGGAGGATTGCTTGAGCCTGGGCAGGAGTTCTAGGCAGTAGTGCACTATGATCACACCTGTGATCTTCACTCTAGCCTAAACAACATAATGAGACCCTGTCTCAAAGAAATAAAGGAAAGAAGGAAAGTAGTGAGTTAACTGTTCTAGTCAACATGTTAGGGAAAAAATTATAAACTCTAAGAATAGGAAATTAAAATGTCAAACAACAAAATGAATGAACTAGAAGAGAAAGAAACAAGAGAAAGGATAAGTGATGACCTTTATTCACCTTTGGGCAGTAGCTAAGGCTTTCTTCTTTACTTGTGTAAGCAATGAATGCTACAGCAGAAAAAGAGAGGAAAAAAGAGTCAGTTCTTAGCTTTTTGAATTTCAAACCCCTTGGCATTTGTGTATTGCACAGGAAGGCCCTAAAGATCTCAAGACATGACATTAATTTCATGGACAAAAGAAGGAGATCACAGGGCACAGAGCTTTGATGTTGGTGGCATCTCCGTGAAAGGACTTTGTGCCCTGACCCTCTCACCTGAGTTGGGAGAAATGCCCATAGGGCAGGAGAATCTGGCAGCAAAAAGCTCTATGGTCTTATATCTTGGGAGAACCCAAGGAGGACTTCAGCCTCACCAATTCCAATTTCTCTGTGCTCACCATAGCACAGGAGAAGTAGGAGAGAGGTGATTATGTGGGGTGTTCAGGTAACCAGTCTGAGAAAGCTTCTGCATTCCCCACATCCTGATGGGTCTCCAAACAAGTCACATAGCTTCTGTAGGCCAAAAATGCTGAGTGGGATTTGGCCTAAGAGGCCTCACAGTGGGTATAGTAAGGTTAGGGTTAGGTTGGGTTTAGAGAGGATGGTAACATCTCAGAGACTTGCTTGAATTGACACAGGGGGACCAGAATGGACAACATATCTTTGTTGATGTCAGCATGAAGAGATGATGACTTGTCCCCTTGTTTCTCTGTAAGCTACCTTCAACAGAGTTCTAAAAATACCCCAATGGCTCTTTTATAAGTTATGAGACGGATGGATGGATGGATGGATGGATGGATGGATGGATGGATGGACAAATGAATAATAAAAGGGAAATCCCTAAAGTACATCAATTTAAAAGCCACTGTGCTTCAGGACTTCACCTGGAAAGTCGCCTAGTAGAAAGCCAAACTACTCTCATTCTCTCATACCCATCTTCACACTGCTTTCCAAGACAGCAGCAATGAAGCATGGGAAAAGAATAGGTTCTTATATACTTTATCGTTCTGCAGCTGAAATAGTCCCAAGGTCAGTCAGTAAGCAAGTGGCTTTGCCAAACAGCACATTAGAAGAAAAAAAAAAAATCACTGGGAGCTTCAGAAACTGACAAGTGTTTGAAAGAAGACGTGTACTCCAAGTTTGCTTTTTATTGAAGAAAAATAGAGGGCATTGGAATTATTTTCTACCCTGTTTGGAATCTTATCTTTTTATCTTGGCCTTTCTTGGTTTTTATTTGTATACTTAGGGAGATCTTAGTGGGAGCAAATTTGTAATTCTAAAGCAGTCTACAAATGTACACTCACATAGCATAACCAAACCACAATTTTATGTAGATTTTTCTCTCTGTCTTAGATTCTGCAGTTCTTAAAGGAAAATGTGAATGCAATGGTGTGTCACAACCCCGATTAGAGAAGTCCAAGGGAAAAGAGTACAACATGTTGATCAACTTTGGCAGTCCCCACATACAGCGTGATTATATTGTAATACTGTTTGATGCAATCGTATGTTTGATCAGTTTCAAGAGATGAATATCACCTCACTTCAAACAATATGATACAGTCTCATTGTATGGAATTATGGCTGCTGTCAATCAGCATATGGCATAACCCTTAAAGTGCCATCTTTGGGGAATGTCATAAAAATGATTGCAACACTTGCATTAATTAGTAAGTTTTTGCATTAAAACCAAGCAAAACCTGTCAAGACGATGTATCTTCTATATCTCTGTTCATTTTTGTTATCATAAAAACACGTATATAACCCATACATGCATACACTCAGCTGATTAGCTGAACTTGTTAGAACAGCCATGCTAATAAAAATATTGTGAGTGTGAGCCCCTCTGTTTGGATCACTAAACAATCTTTTCTGTATTTTGTTTGATGATCCCAAATATACATCTGGTTTGAACCAACTGTCTTATCACAGTGAGAGATAGGTGGAAAGTAAGGACAAACATTAGATTATCACCAGTTCTATGGTCTCAACAAAACTCAAAATTTAAGCTTGACAAATGACAAATAATGGCATGTGGATATGTTTACATGTGGTAAATATAAAGTCAGAGTCTTTGGAATGTCATTAATTTCACATTGTCAAGGTTCATGGACACAGCATGTTGAGGAAATCAGAACTGTGATCTATTTTTACATCAGCTGTGAAATAATTTCCCTCTTGTTGGAAGATATTTATTATTTGTTATTGTCTTGGTCTTAGGTTTTGCCGTCTTCACTTAGTAATACATGATTTTACGGCCTTGACCTGAGACTTCACACGCTTTCCCAAGGAGGCTAATACCAGATTCAACCATGTTTGTTGATTGTCTGCATCACCAGAGTATTATGAGCCTTTTCCCAAGGAATTCCTCACTCATCATGTCTCCTGGCACCCTTCCTACTTTCCCAGTGTCCTTTACTCCTTTATCAACTGAGCAATTATTGCTGCGATAGTCAGACTTCTGAAATGGCCCCAATGTTCTCTGTCTCCTGGTATTCCTGATCTTTTGGAATCCCCTCCCTTTGAATGTGGACTGGTCCTAGTGACTTCTTTCTACTGAATAGAATACGGCCAGAGTTATTGGATGCCACTTCAAAAATTAGGTTATAAAAGACTATGTCTTCAGTCTTGCTAGCAGAGTCCCTTTCTCTCTTGCTGGCTTTGATGAGGTGCATTTCCATGTTAGAAAGCCCCATATAGCAAGAATCTGAGGGAAGCCCCTGGCCAACAGCCAGGGAGGAACTGAGACCCTCTTTCCAGTCACCTATGAGGAACAGAATCCTGCTCAGTTACCACTAAGCTTGGAAGGGAATCCTGTCTCAGTTGAACTTTGATGTGACTGTGCCACCAGCTGATATCTGAATTGCAGCCTTGTAAGAGACCCTAAAGCAGAGGACCCTGCTAAGCTGTGCCCAGATTCCAAATCCACAGAGTCCGTGGAGTAATACATGTTTGTGGTTTTAAGCCACTAAACTTTGGGTTTATTTGTTACACAGGAATAGACAACTAACACACTTAGAGTTGTCCCTCAGTATCAAGGGAATTGGTTCCAGGACTCATGCAGATACCAAAATCCACTGATGGTGAAGTCCTTTTGTATCATAAAATGGGGTAGTATTTGCATATAACCTGTGCACATCTCTAGATTACTGATAATACCTAATACAATGTAAATGCTGTGGAAATAGTTGTTGTACTGTGTTGGTTTTTAAAATTTGTATTTTTTAATCATTGTATTATTTTTATTTACTTATTTATTTACCGAATATTTTTTATCCTTGACTGGTTGAGTTCACAGATGTGGAACCCACAGGTGTAGAGGGCCGACTGCACAGCTTCTTTTGTAGTGACTAGTAAAATAGTGCAGGGGGTTAGGCATCGTCACACTTGAGCCTTCAAAATATAGAAGGTTTCATACTACTGGCAGGTTTTGTGGAAATGCTGACCAGGTCCACAAAGACCTATGTGCAGTCCAGTCTCTATGACCTTCCAGTAAAGATCCTACCATCACTCATGGGCAAGAATATTGACCAGTGTTTAGAATTTGGGTTAGGATTGTAAAGTGTTGAAGTATAAAGCTGCCCTTTCTTTTTCCAATGCAAGTTTTGACATACTGGGACTGTGGAAATATCACATGGTATGTATTAATGTCACCAGTGCGACATGGACACACCTGTGTTGCTTTACAGATTCTTTCTCACATCCTCACGTTATGTTGGCAGCTTGTTGAATTCTAGACTTTGGGGTAGAATTTTTGACAATTCTACTAGAACCTTGAAAAAATGAGAGGTAGATTGTCTTCGGCGATGATTTGAAGAATAGGTATTACAACAGGGTTATATAATGTGTGAAATATTTTATTATTTACTCACTTATCCACATTTATAGAGGCCAACTGTGATGAAAAGTATTTACAACAGTCAGTAATCAAACACTTTTTATTTTGAGATTTAATACATGTATTCAATCTCTGCTGAGTGTTTTTAACCTAATATTACAAATGTACTGTTTCATTGATTCCTATCTCCTGCTGGTGTCGAGACAACCCAGTCAGGAGCTGGCTGGCAGAAGGAAGTCAGTTTGGTACCGGACATGGTCCCTGGGTGGGCCAGGTGTGATTTATCAAGAATTTATTTATTTGAAAGTTCCCAAGTACTCTAAGATTTAACACAATAATGAAAAAAATACCTTTTTATTAGATTAACAAATGTTTTTCAAATGAATTATACTCTGTTTAGATTATAAGGAAAATGGCTCATGCACAGTTGGTGGGAGTGTAAATTGGCACAACCGTCTTGGAGAGCAATTTGACAAACTACTTCAACATTGTAAGTCCATTTCATGTCTACAAATTTATGCCAAGAAAATAAATCTGAACTTGCAAAGATGTTAAAAGATGTTTATGAAAGCACTGTTTATAAGAATAAAAAATGTATGCAATCTAAATATCTGTCAATAGATTTAAATACATTATGAATTATACAAAATAAAGGCTACAATAGCCAGTTAATGAGAAACATTTGTACCATAGAGAGGTATCAGCAATCTATTATTAATTTTTAGTTAGTATTAACTACACACACATACACACAGAGACACACACGCACACACACACTATGGCTCCAACCTTGTTTTAAAAAATGACAACCCTGTATAAGCATGGGCAAGCTACTGAGAGTATACACCTACACCAAATCATTAAAACTGGTTTTCTCTAACAGAGAAATTATTGGGAGATATTTGAATATTTTGCAGCAAGCATGTATTATTTATTAGTCAGAAAATAGCTATTTTCACTCTGAAAAAATTCTAGATATTAATTTTTGTCTTTTCTCTTTTGGACACTGAAAAAAAATTCAACACATAATCATCTGTTTCATTTTGTCCTCCAGTGGCTCATCTATTTTTTATTTCATAGATCAGTTAGCATTTATTAAGCACCTATCATGTGTCTAGCACTGTGGTTGTCACTAAAGAAACAGATGAATGAGACAATCTCTGACTCAAATGAAAAAGACATGAATTTCACATGAAATAAGGTTTACAGATGCTCTGTTAGAGTAGATGCAAGATAAGGTGGGGGTCACAGAAGAGTGATCAATTTAAAATTATGAAACAATTCATCAATATGTGTGTCATCTCTGCAGGTATTCCATCCACTACAAACTTATAAATATCTTGAAACTGATTTTTATGGCATATACTTTTAATATCATCTCCATAAGGCCCAGAGTCTTGCTGATGGTGTGCCAAGTATTCAAAAAAATACTTTGGCATTCAATCAAGATGGTCATTGCTGGAGTACTGCTTTTCCAACTTTTGGAATTTAAGACTCATATTCAAATACTAGAATATGCAGTGGTACATCGGAATGAATTTAAAAATTCGAAGCACACTAAACAAGTAAGTAATAACTTCCAGCATAATAAGGTCCTTGTGTGTTTGTAAAGTACCCAGAGTATCCAAGATAAACCAGTCACATAGTTTCCACTGAGCACTCAGTGTTAAGAGTAAAATGTTTGTATTCTAACAACAATCATAGGTTAACTATATTTGTAGGAACATATATGTAATTCACATAGAATATATATGTAAATACACTTACAGAATGCATACTCATACATGCTTATCCAGGAAGCAAAGATTTAGTAACCACATACACCTTTTATTACTGCTTTGACTTTTTTTACTTATCACAAATAGCAAATTGGATGAAAGAGCAACTATCCAAGTCAACATTTCATCAGAACAGACATCAATAAAAGCTAATTCCCGACGTTTGACGGCACACCCCTACAGGGTAGAATGCACACCACTAAAGGGTGTTTTACCAGAGACTATGTGCAGAAGCAGAATTGTCACAAACGTATTGCATCTATTTGTTTTGTTAGCAGCAGCGAATCTGTACAGGTCTGCAGCAATCTCAATTATTGCCTCCTCAGAAGGAGTTTGACCGAGGGGCGTAAGGCAGAGTGAGAGACCAAGGCAAGTTTTAGAGCAGGTGTGAAAGTTTATTAAAAAGTTTTTTGAGCAGGAATAGAAGGAAGTAAAGTGCACTTAGAAGAGGGCCAAGCAGGCGACTTGGGACAGTCGAGTGTGTGGTTTGACCTCTGACTTGGGGTTTTATACATTGGCATGCTTCGGGGGTTGCGTCCCTTCTCCCCTGATTCTTCGCTTGGGGTGGGCTGTCTACGTGCACAGTGGCCTGCCAGCACTTGGGAGGGGCTGCATTTGCAGTGTGTTTACTGGAGTTGTGCGCATGCTCACTTGAGGTGTTTTCTTTCCCTTACCAGTTGAGTGTTTAAACTCTGACATTTTGTCTCTTAGTGACTTGAGGCATTTTTCCCTTACCAGTCCGGTGTTCCTAGAAGAAGGTTATATATCAGTTAAACTCTGCCATTTTGCCTCTTAGTATGTATGCTTAAGCCCACTCGCCCAACACCTGAGGTCTTACCGGGACGCTGCTGCTCACCAGTTTCAGGTGTGTCTATCTAATGGGAGACGACTGCTCCCTGGCACCAGCTGCAACCAATTATTATTTTAGAGAGGCAGCTTCAAAACTGCCTGGTCATCACCTGACATTCCTGGGAGGGCGGCGGCCTCTCCTTCTCTGCTCATGTCTGCCTGACTACCTACTGTAACATTTTCAGTGGAGCCAGTTAGTTGGTGTCTTTTTTATTTCTTTTTTTTTTTTTTTTTTTTTTCTTTTTTGAGATGGAGTTTTGCTGTTGTTGCCCTGACTGGAGTATAATGGCACGATCTCGGCTCACCGCAATCTCCACCTGCCAGGTTCAAAGGATTCTCTTGCCTCAGCCTCCAGAGTAGCTGGGATTACCGGCATGCACCACCACGCCCGACTGATTCTGTATTTTTAGTAGGGAGGGGGGTTTCTTTCTCCATGTTGGTCAGGCTGGTCTCCAACTCCCGACCTCAGGTGATCCACCGGCCTTGGCCTCCTAAAGTGCTGGGATTACAGGCGTGAGCCACCGCACCCGGCCTGTTCATATCTTTGAAGTGATGACGGTACTTGGGGGGAAAAAAAAAAAAAAAGTATTGGAATCGTTTATTCAGGAAGTACTTGCCCCCTTTGTAAAGGTTTTCATATCTTATGCACAGAGAATGATAGAACTCCCACTCTCCTTTTCTCATTTTCCTGTCATTAATCAGATGACACACTGAGTGAAGGAAAGAGGTATGACTGTAATCCCAGCACTTTGAGAGGCTGAGATGGGAGGATCACTTGAGGCCAGGAGTTTGAGACCAGCCTGGGCAACATAGCCAGACCATGTCTCTATTAAAAAATGCAAAACAAAAGAAAGAAAATTAGGTGGAAGAGAAGTAAAAGACAAGACAACTAAAGAACAGAAGAGAGAAAGGAACTGAAATTTTGAATGTGAATACAAGTGCCTCAGTTTCTTCATCTATCACTATGAAAATGTCAGGACATTTGTTGTTAGTAATGACCACTTGGAAAAAGAGTTCTTTGGGATGAATCCAGCTATGTGCAACTTAGCTCGAATTACATTCTGAAATCTGTGAGACCAGTGAGACATTGTCCGGTTGAAAAGTTTCTAGGCTTAAATCAAGCTGCAGAGGGTCCGTCTAGTCCAAGCTTTCGTTAAATGACTGCAATCCAGATCACATTATATGCTAAGTGTGTTCCAGTATCCCCATTTGTTGAAAAAAGGAAATAGTATCTAAGCTACCCATCTCACATGCCTAATGTGAAAGTCTAAGAGACATTGAGTACATGAGACATTTCAGTACAAGTGTTCTGAAAAATTCAAAACCAATGCAAAATTCAGACCTCAGAACCAAATAAAGTTCATTTTTCCCCCACTAAACCATTAATGAGTGACTTCAGTTAATAAAAGGGTGTGACTTGCCAAGGAATGGATTAGTATTCATTATAAAAATTACATTATAATTAATGCACTCATTAATGATCTACCAATCAATATCAATTGAAGGTCTATTATTTTAAGGAGGACGGGCAATTAACAGTTTGACACCATGAAAAAGAGATAACCAGCTGACTGATGGGTCTCCATCAACTTTAATTTTAATTTGTTTTAAAAGTATCTTCTCTAGGAGTGAGTTTAGATGCACATCACTCTTTCTTTCAGAAAATGAATATATATATTGTTTAAAAAACATATCAGAATGACAAAGAACGAAGTCTGGCATATGTAGCAAGAAATGAGCACATCTTCTAAATGGGCTGGATGGTATGGTGTAAGTTCTATTCTCTCGCACAGTAATATAACTGGATTGCTCTTTAAATTAAGTGAATTTGTATGTCCGCTTTCTCTTAATGGAATCAGTTTTGATATACTCTTTGTTCATGCTGTTACTGGCTTCAGTCTAAGGTTTCTTTGTGTTAACTTTTTAAAGTTACATTACAAAGAGGTTTTAAGATTTCCCAATAGGCTTTTATTTAACTGAAGCTTTTGATCTCAAACCTGCTGGGGCCTAGTGAAATCCTTACCAATTCTCCAGTAACTCCTCACTATTGGAATTTGAAAAGACCCACCTGAAGGATTTAACTCCCTGTATGGCTTCAGCCACCCTTCAGATCGTGCTATTCAAGCAGACAGCGAGGGGTTCTAGTGTACCCTTTGTGATCGCTAAGCAGCCTAAGGTGTCCTTTGCAGAAGTTGTACTCCTGAGGAAATAAAAATCAGGAGGACACAGACCTATATACCTTATTTCCTGCTCTCTTCAGTTAAAGGGGGATGGCAGGGAGTCTGCTTAACATCCTTTGCTACCTAAATACCTTTTGGACATGGGAACTCAATAAAAGAACTTTCATTGCATCCATTACCCTACTGCAGTGCATAACAAATTAGATTTAAAAGGCTACTTTTTTTCCCTTACAGCAATTTCCATCATTTTCTTTAAAATTTCAATTTAGTGTCTAGTGACAGAATATTCTATAATGTATTTTAAAACTCTATAATGCCAATTATGCTAACTGAACATTATTTCCAAAGAATTAGGCTTATGTAATTACAGAAAAATCTTAGTTTAAAAGACCAGGTAAAGAGAAAAGTAGAGAATTGATTCATGCTTAAAAGGTGTTAAATATAAAACTAGCTAAAACAAATACTGTTTCTGGAAATCTTTTAAAAAATGAATATATGCATTAATTTTCTGTTTAACTCTCAACTCCTGGTTTTAGAACAATTTTGTATTTTAAGTTGAAACATGTTAATGTCAAATATTAACCTATTTTTAGAAAGGATAAAATAATTCTAAGAAAATTCCCACTTATAATATTTAGATACCTTTATTTCATTTGCATACTCCATCATGCAGAGATTTTAGAACATGTAAACAACAGTAAGCATGAAAAGCAAATAAAACTTCATAAAGAACACAATATTTGCTGCTGTATGTGGGAAGAACAGATATAGCTATGGACCACTTCTCCTGTGTAAACATTTATCTTTACCTTTCTATTAACCTGATGTAAAGCCTCTTCATTATTAACAAATTTTTTTAATTCTATGTTGATAAATAGAAATCAACTTATTCCTATGTTACTTCTTTGTATCAGATGTTACTATCTGTGACAAAGCCTCTAATTAGCTTTATATCACAGAACTAGAAAGAAATATGTGTTTCCAGAAGTTGTAAAATGTTTGCCATTTAGTTCCACTGTGATTCTAGGGCATATTCTCTCACACTGTACACGCGCCACATATTACTAGACCTCAGAGGCTCATCCATCTCAGGGTGGTTTCGCCCCTTTGGGCTCTCGTGTAACTACAGAAAACGAGTCTTGAACAATCTCAATTCTGATTTGTGGTAGAGTTGTCAGAGAATGTTTTCAGTCTGGGTTTGAGGAATAATGTTACCATACCTGTAGAACATGACAGTTGTTTCATATCTTGATTTATTAATTTCCATAAACATTTGTTACACATCTGATTTGTAGACCTTTATGAGTAGCTGTCTAGTGGAATGTTATTTTCTGCATTTAATAATAACTGATTATATGAAGATAAGGTGCCATGAATTCTTTCTCTGGAGAAATAGGGCTCAAAGACTTGCAGAACTGTGAGAATGGGGGAAATTATGAAAAAAATTTTGGATTTTTATGGATAATATAATACAAATGTTACTTAAGATATGTTGTGTTCCAGTAATCCTCTGCTCCTTTGTGAAAACAAACAAACAAACAAAAACTAGGCATTTTTAATGTGTGGGCAAAAGGTTTAATAAAGTATTTCTCATAATCCAAAATTTACCCTCATCACTCTTATTTATAGTATAAATGGTTACAATATTGGAGATGGTTACTCTTGCAATGTTTATCATTTTTAAAATGTAGATCACCTTTGATTAAAAAATGATACTTTCAAAAATTTAGCCTCTGGGGATACTCACAAAATTGGTATAGCTGTACTTAGAAGAATGTTCATTAGAGTATTATGCATGAGAATAAAAAATCATGGTCCATCTAAATGTCCATCAATGTGCGATTGTTAATAAGATATCAAATATCCTTGGTAAGAGTACTATTGTGGTTTCATGCCTATGAAATGTCAAGAAGCAACTAGTTAATGGACACGGTAACCACTTTGGGTAGATGTTATTTATTTGACATTTTATGGGTTTAGAAAGCAAAGCACAGATAAATTAAGTAACTTGTCAAAGTCACAGAATTACTAATGCTGGGGCTAGGATTCAAATGCAGCTAAGTCATTTGGTCCCAAAGCCTGCAGTCTTATCCCTTCTACTACAATGCCCATAGAGATTCCAAGAATGAGGCAGTTTTAGACAGCTTCAAATGGAAAAGATGTCCAAGAATTATTGGACATTAAAAAATGAAGTCACAAACAGAAAGTATAGTATGGTGTCATTCTGGTAAAAGTTACATACATATTAGAAGACTTGGAGAGGAAATCTGAAGAATTATTCACCAGGTTGTTCATATGAGAGTTTCCGTGGGTGGGAATCTCGATTTCTATTTTATGTATCTGTAATTTTTAGATATGTTATAAAAGTGTATAACAATAGATAGTTTTTTAAAAATATCAAAATATAATTGGAAAATTAATAACAGCAGTGAATTATTTTATCAACATATGTAGTATTATTTTCAGAATCTCAAGTGCTGGCAGTCAATTTGGCCTTTTTTTTTTAACAAAGTAGAAACAAATTGTATCACATAGAATGTTCATAATATGGACATTATCACAGTTGGTGTTTGAGGGAGGCTGGTGTTCTATGATAAAGAAAGCTACAACACTGAGAGTTTTTTCCTATATAAGCAAATTTTGCAAGTGATTTAACTGTTGAATGAAAGCACTTTTTATCAATAGAGTTATAATTATTTTTATTTCACATTCTCTATATTAGAACATGAATGTTTATTCTTTTAAAGCTTTTTATTTTTTATGGAAGGAGGATTCTCTCAACCTTTCCAATATATAAAAACACGTACTCACATTTGCACTATAAACTGCTTACATGGGCAAAAACTGCATTCCAGGTTCCTAGGGAGGGAAATTCTGCATTTTATTCTGAAGTTACAAATGATATTTAATATACTACTGGGTTAAGCACTAGGTTTAGGCTGGCTATAGCCCTACTTTATGCATTTCAGCATTGAAAAAAAAATCAGTAACGGGTAATGCTATCAAAAATGCTAATCCAAAGCTTTGCTTATGGATATCATATTATTTTAAAAGGTAATAGAGAACATTCCCTGTAATCTAGGGTGAGTCAAGGAAAATGGCATCTAAGGGAGTATGTCAGCCAAACAGAAAACTTGACCCAACACCAAGCTCATTGTCAGAATCACAGCTGCCTCATCAACCAATGAGACTGAAAGGGAGGCAGCCGGGAAGTCAGGTGCCGAGGCTGGAAAGACTCAGTGCCAGACCCATTGGCAGTTGGCCCTTCAGCTGCTGTACAGCCCCGGTAGGGGCCCAGGGGTATTGAATCTGGTTTTGGACCACAGGAGGAGAGTGAAGTGTACAACCAATATTGTCAACAGCAAGATCGTCGAGTGAGTCCTGATAATATACTCATGGGAAGATATATTGTTCTGCTTCTAGGTTCTGTAGGGAAGGAGGGCCCAGGGGGAATGCATGTTGCAACGCTGCAAGCAGAATCTACCCCTCTGCCCATAGCAGCTGGTTGTGGTTGTTCAGTTTTCCTTCATCTTTTTGATTTCTGCAAGTGGCATGTTTTACTTGCTAAGGAAGGTCTTGCAAAATATGAGGTGAGACGTCAATACTAACTTTAAAAGGGGAGGTGTGGTCAGAAGGGACGTGATACTCAGATTTTAAGAAGAAAATGGATTTTTGAATTTGGCATTATTAACAGAGAGCTGTCATGTTCCTTTCCCTCAACAGAGAAAATAAGTGACCCAAAATAGAAAATAAATGACCCTTTCTGTGATTAGCAACTCACTGTGTGTGTTTAGTGTCAAGAGTGCTATTAGTAACTAATAAAAATTTATAATCATGAGATCACCTCCCCAAACAAAAATGAATAAACAGAGAATACATCTTTATAGCAAGTCTAATGGCACCTTTGCAGCTAAGGAGTCTGGACTTAGCAGAGTATCCTGCACGCCTGGAGCAGGCATTTCATGAATGTTGAAAAATGAGTGTAGTTTGCTGAATACTGAACTTGCCTTTGCAGTCTATATCCCTCCGCAAATAATCAGCCTGTTGTATGGCCTCCAGATTTATATTACTGCATTGTCACTTTGGTGCTGAGATTTGGCATAATTACTTCAGGAAAACATCCCTTATTGATACACACATTAGTCCACTGTAGTGAGTGGCACCTGGTATGGGCCCCTAAACCTGATATATTCTCAATAAATGCTTGTTAACCTGAATAGGAGTCACTAGGAATTGTGAGACATTATGGGAGTATGAAAGACATTATAATTTCTTATCATTTATTTACTTGCTTATTTTTACTTTTTTGAAGATGGGTTTTTTAAATATTTTAATTTTCTACCAGCTTTATCGAGGTATAATTGACAAATAAAAAATATATATTTAAAATAGACAATATAATGTTTTGATGTATGTACACATTGTGAAATGATTACCACAATCAAACTAATTAACAAATCCATCACCTCACATATAGTTACTTTTGTGAGTGTGTATGATGAGACACTAGAGGTTTATTCTCTTAGCAAATTTCAAGCACACAATACGTTATTATTTAAACTACAGTCACCATGCTGTACATTATCTAGAACTTATGCATCTTAGAACTGCAAGTTTGTACCCTTTGACCAATATCTCCCGCTTTCCATCAGTTCTTACCTTTTAATGAGAGATATGGAAGGTACAGGACAAATACAAATGAAATATAATAGGAATATACTAACATATGAATAACTTTGAAAAGTATCATGTACATATGCGGACATAAGAGGCATTTGTAGTGGCCAGAGGTTAACTTTCCAGATGGAAGTTAAGGAAGAGATAGCCAGAATTTATGATAACTGCAAACATTCATTAAACAATTTCTACTGGCCATGCACAATGCTTTAGATGTATTGATTATCTTACTTGATTTTCACTACAAACTTAAAGTAAGTAATACTATTTTTTCCATTTTACAGTTATGAAAACTAGGGCTCACATTGTCAAATGAATTGTCCAAAATTAGTAGGGAGGCAAGCCGAGGTCTGCACTCAGAAAATCTGGCTCAGAGACTTCATATAAGGGCATATAATCATATGAAAAAAACAGGAACCTTATGGTCATGAATCTTGAAGTCTTGGCACATTCTTCAGGCGTAACCACAGCTGCATATTTAGGACTTATTGAGAACTGGGATATCATTCGGCTAAGAGTGTTTCTCTAGGAACTCAGTTAACTTTTTGTCTTGTTAGGGGCCAAGAAATTGAGACCCCCCCAGAGTAGGGCGCTTTTGTGTGATGAGTACTTTGAACTATGGAAATTGGAATGACTCAGAAACAGCCTCAGAAGCAAAGTCTCTCTCTGACTTTCTCTTGCCTTTCTGTCTCCTGCTCCTCTTTCTCCTCTAAAATGAGTCACATAAACTGGAATTCCTCCTTCCTTAAGGTGGGTCATAGAAAAGAGAACCTCTTTCCTGCAAGCAAACCATAAGATGTAGAAATACGACTTTAATCTCCCCCACCTTTTTGTCTAGGATCTGGTCAGAAGAGATTATCTGACCTAATATGTCCAATAGTCGTAAGACCTCATTCCAGAGGGCTCCTGCCTGATACCCAGAAGGAAAGAACGCTACACAAAGGGGCCAGGAATCTGAACAGACAGGCCTTGCTCGGTTCCCCCTCTGTCTGTTACTGTTAGATTATTCCTTTTTCATCCAATTGCATTTCAACATGGCTGTCCACTCTTCACAGAATCTAAGATTAAAAATGGACACTTTTCCCTGGGTCTTGGGTCTTCATTGTGAAGGCTCCCACGTCCTGTAAAACTTTGATAAAATAAATTTGCTATTCTCTTCTCTCGTGAACCTGTCTTTGTCGTAGGAGTGTGGGCCATGACCCTTAGTGGAGTGAGGAAAGTGATCACCCCTTTCTCCTCCTGGTCTCCTCACAGCCAGGGTTTGTAGCTGTCCTTTCTTGATTGTCACTATCCTCATGACGTTCCCCGTCCCTGCTCGTGTAGGAACCCTGCTCCCTCCCATTGCCTTCCCTGATGTCTCGCATTCATATGCCTTGGAAACGGGCTTGGGGATCACGTACACTGTGCTCATGTCTCTGTCTCTGTCAAGTAGCTCGGTCTCCAGGACACATCAGAGACCCAGGCCCTCACAAGAGGCATCAGTCTTTGAGTAAAGCTGAGGTCATGTAGAATTGGCATGGCCAGGTGTGATGGTTACTTTTCTATGTCAACTTGGCTAGGCCATGATAGCTAGTTTTTGGTTAAACGTCAGTCTAGATGTTTCTGTGAAGCTGTTTTTAAACGTGATTAACATTTAAGTCAGTAGACTTTGAGTAAAGTCGATTACCCTCCATAATGGGAGTATAGAGTTCTCCTCCAATCAGTCGAAGGCCTGAAGAGAAAAGACTGAGGTCTCCTGGGAAACAGGGAATTCAGCCTCCAGACTGTCTTCAGACTCAAGACATAATACCAACTCTTTCTTGGGTCTCCAGCCTTTGGCTTGCCCTGAAGATTTCAGACTTGCTAGCCCCCACAATTGCATGAGCCAATTCCTTAAATCTGTCTCTGTCTCTCTCTTTCTCCACGCACAGACCCACACCCACAAACACGCATACATACACACATATATACACACCCATATATCTTGTTGGTTCTGTTTCCCTGGAGAACCCTGACTAATAGACCAGGGTAGTAGGTTCATGAAGATAGTGACCTTTGATAAGAAAAGGCATCGTGTTCAATATAATGAGAGGGGATAAGAATGAAAACTAACTAGTTGATCTGAGAAATGAGTGACAAGACTAAGAATACCTTAAATAAATAAACATGAGATTGCTTTGAGTTGGCACATGGAGTATCAGACAGTCAATCATAAGAAAAGTTCCATTATTTCTAAAACTAGTGCTTCCAGTGACAGAAAAACAAGGAGCATGGCTTAGTAGAAATTCAGCTAGTGACAGGGATGGGGATCTTAGTTTTATTCAGCATCTACTAGATGTCAGGCCCTTTTATGTACCTGAACTCATTTAATTATTATAATATCCTGCCTTGTCAGAGCCTGAAATTTAAGGGGATCAAGTAACTTGCAACTGATTTCCTTAGAAAGTAAGTGATGGACCTTCTTTCTGACTATGGATACCTCAGAGTTGCTCTTTGCTTGTTTGTTGCCTTGCCCTTGCCGCAGGGCTTCTGTACATGTTATGCCCTCGGCGTGGACAGCTGCCCCCAGTTTGTGCTTCCTCAACTTTTAAAAGGGAGCCTGAACACTCTCTAAGAAATCATTTTCTGTTCTCACCCAGGCTGGCTCAGGACCCCTTATTTTTGCTCTCCAAGCCCCCAGCACCTTTTTTTCCTTCATAGCACATGTGATTATGTGTTTGTGGGCGATTACTTTTTAAATTAAATCTCTACAATAGACTGTAAGTTGCATGAAAACAGGGAACTGCATCTATGTTGTTCATCATTTTATCTCCAGGGCCTAGTATACTACTTAGAACATGGTAGTGACTCAATAAATATATGTTGAATAAATACATTTAAATGAAGTTGAAATCAAGTATGTCTGAGAGCAAAACTCATGCTCTTTTCCATTGGATCATACTGCTTTTTGATTTTTTCAAGTAAACACTTAAAGATTTCTGACTTTTTTGAAAAGAAATAAAAAAGCACCTGACTTTTATTCTAAGCTCTATCCCAATTCAAACACTAAAAAAAAGCCCCCATTCTTTAAACAGTACCTCAATGTTATTGTATTATCAGTGGAATTTATCTTTTCAAGCACAAAGCCTTAGAATGTGATCTGGCTTTTCTCTACTTCTGTTTTACCCCAGCAAACCGGTTTTAAAACATATATACAAAATGTGTGACAGTGATTTTTCTTGATCTAGGGTAACAGCTTTAAAAGAATCATTAAAACAAGCACCTCAAATATATCTTTGAATAAAGAATGATTAGGTCAAGAAGAGTTAGAAATACACAGATATATGCAAATGTCCTTAATGAGCCTGAGTGAGAACATTAGTTGAACCTGTATATTTAAAGCATTTGAACCAAATGTATCAAAATTCCAGTAATCTATGTTTATTGATTATGAGTGTCATATAAATGTATCTTACAGGAAATAAAATATTCACACTATTCAACATCAGATTGCATCTCAGTGACATGGTTCTTTTTGTTGTTGTTGTTGTTTGTTGTTTTTTTTTTTCTCTTTGAGATGGAGTTTCACTCTTGTTGCCCAGGCTGGAGTGCAGTGGCATGATCTCAGTTCACTGAAACCTCTGCCTCCAGAGTGCAAGTGATTCTCCTGCCTCAGCCTCCCAAGTAACTGGGATTACAGGGGTGCGCCACCACGTCTGCCTAATTTTTGTATTTTTAGTAGAGAAGGCGTTTTGCCATGTAGGCCAGGCTAGTGTTGAACTCCTGACCTCAGGTGATCCACCCACCTCAGCCTTCCAAAGTGTTGGGATTATAGGCATGAGCCACCGCACCCAGCTGAACATCAGTTTTTAATACCTTAATTCTGCTGGTGTTTTGGCTCTCCAGGAGAAAGCACAAAGCTAAACATCAAAGTGTACAAAATCAAAGATCACATCTTCTGTACTTTTTATTTGCCCTGCCCATTTACTAAAGTGTTTTCCAGATTTTGGAAAGTTTAGGCACCACATGTTTCACCCCACTGTAGCATCTGTTTCAAACTTACTAGGTAAACTTGAACAGTATTCACGTATTAAAGGTTCAGTTTTAAGTTTATACACTTAGTATCTTGCTAACCCAGCATATATATTTTAAATTTTCCAGTAACACATTTAAAATACCTTACCTGGGTGTGTTGATCTGGCACGCATCTCTGGTCCCAGCTACTTGGGAGGCTGAGGCTAGAAGATCACTTGAAGCCAGGAGTTTGAGGCTAAACTGTGCTATTATTGTGCCTGCGAATAGTCCCTACACTACAGCCTGGGCGACACAGTAAGACCCAGTCTCTTGATAAAAACAATACAAAAAACAAAACTGACAATACACAAAATTCAGATGGGACTCAAAATTCAGCTTTGCTTTTCCAAATTCACATTTTAATTGGTCTAGCATAAGTATGTGTTCTCTACGCACCTAATTAAACCTTAATAGATACTTCTTTATCAGTTAGGAATGTGCTCAGCTGTAAGTAACAGAAAAGCTTAAAACATGCATTAAACAAAGAGTTTCCTTATTTCCCTTAGCAAAATGTCTGGGGGTGGATAGCTCCTTGGATAAATAGTCTAAGAATATCAGGACAGTTGTCAATACAGTTCTCTTGGCTCATCCCTTGGCCATATTGTCTCATGGCAGCAAGATGGCTGCTATACTTCCAGACTCAAGAAGGCAAAAGCTTTCCCAGAAATCCTTATTATCCTTCCCACCATACCTCACTGCATGAATCTGTGTCACATGGCCATTCCTAGCATCAAAGGAATCAGGAAACTATTGAGATGAGTGTATTGCTCTTCTCATCAAAATTGGTATTCTTTCACTTATTTATTTGTTATATTTAACATTAGTCAAACAAACAGTAGGAAAAGAGAAGGAACAAAGAAATCTGTAACTGGTTGTGATTAATTACTACATTCAAACCACATTTTCTTTTTTAATTGAGATGGAGTCTTGCTGTTACCCAGGTTGGAGTGCAGTGGTGCCATCTCAGCTCACTGCAACCTCCATCTCCCAGGTTCAAGCGATTCTCACGCCTCAGCCTCCCAAGTAGCTAGGATTAGAGGTGTGCAACACCAAGCCTGGCTAATTTTTTTGTATTTTTGGCAGACAGGGTTTCACCATGTTGACCAGGATGGTTTTGAACTCCTGACCTCAGGTGATCCTCCTGACTCGGCTTCCCAAAGTGCTAGATTACAGGTGTGAGCCACTGTGCCCAACCTCAAACCAGGTATTCTTTTTGTGAAGGAAGAAGCAAGAAAACGGATATTGGAGAGTCAATGAATGATGCCTTCCCCAGATACCTTTGAAAACAAACCTTGTTTTGATTGATGTCCATGCCAATTAGTGAAGTCCTATCATCCAGGCGCAGAGGCTAGATGAGGGTGTGACAAGGGAGGTCCCAGCATGTCTCTTTCTCTTCAGTGTTACCATGTCAAAGAATCCGTCTTTTTATTATTGGTGATGGAAGAAACCTTGGCAATTGCTTACTATAATCCCCCATTTTATTCAAGATGAAATAGACAATAAATCTATTGATAGATTTATTGAGAGAACATATATCAGTTATCAAGATTATAAAATTAGTTAGTGGCAGATCTAGAACAAAACCACAAATTTCCGATTTGGCCAGGACCTTTTTTGTGTACCACACTGTCTCTTTTTATTATTGGCGTCTTGTTGCTACATCATTTGTCTGGAGTGGAGATTTGGAATTGTGGCTCCACTGAATTCCGTTTCTTTAGGTGTTCCTCACATTCAGAATCCCACATTCTCCAACTGGAATCCCCAGAATTAGTATTTCTAACTCTTCCTTATGGTTGGTTACAGAAATACAAATGTAAGCTAATACAATTTCAATAAGCATTAGTTCTTTTTTTTTTAGCTCTGACAAGTGGCAGCGAGAGCAATAAATATTAGTTCTAATTCCACATATCTTTGCTGTAATTAATGAAAAAGTGACATTCTACGATTTTTAATTGTGTTCATCTTTTCTATTTACCATGTTTTACTTTTTTTTTTCCCCCATTTTTATTTAATTATTTTCCATATTCTTTGTTTTTAAATGGGAGTTATATATTTTGTTTCTATTTTTCAATGGTTTCTCATAGGTTTTTAACAAGCACACTTGACTCGTTTGTTTTAATGTCTAATCATTACAGTCTTCCACTATCAATATATTATTTTACTTTTCATTTTTTTACCCTCTATACTAAGCCATTATTATTTTTACTTCAATATTTACTTGAATGTTTTCTAATTTCTTTGATCACTGTAATTTGTACGTTTCCTTTCTTCTGGTTCAGTGTTCTTACTGAAGTACACCGTTGGTGGTTCTTTCATTGAGGAATCTGAAGATGATGAACTCTACCAGTCTTTATTCAAAAATCTCTTTATCATATTCTTAATCTTTAATTTAGTTGGGTATACAATTCTAAGACTTTTTTTTTTTCATAGCACTTTGAGGATATTATTCTGTTTCCTGCTGATTCTGTTTTTGCTGACAAAATTTCTGTTTCAGTCTAACTTGTTCTTCAGATAATCTGAGTGTTCTTTGTGGTTGTTTTAAATATATATGTATATTTTTAACTTTAGTATTATTTATGTTTACTATGATGTCTCTAGCTATGAATTTATTTTCATTTATTTCATGTCTCTGTAACTCTCATTGGATAATGTTTGACCATCTTATTCTTTCCTTCATGTCTCTTAGCATTTTTATTTTTTTAATTTGAGATGGGTGTCTCACTGTGTGGCTTAAGCTGGTCTCGAATTCCTGGGCACAAGTGAATTCCTGCCTCAGCCTCTTAAGTAGCTGGGATTACAGATGTGAGCCAATATTCCAAGTTTTTAGCATTAAAAAAATTATATATATGTTTATTTATTGATTTATTCTGTACTAATTGGAAGTAATTTATTTAGATCTATCTTCCAGTTCACACATTAGTTTTTAAGCTATTGATTAGCCTGTCCATTAAGAATTTTAATTTTAATAAACATACTTCTCACTTCTGCAAGTTTTATTTGGCTATTTTTCAAATTTGCTTTCCTTTTTTTCATTATGTTCTTTTCTTTCATTTTTATGGTGATTCTGTCTTCTATCTATTTTATCAATCTAAGCATACTTATTTTATGGTGTCTCTCAGACTGTTTTATGACATTAACTTATTAGGGTTCTAATCCTCATGTTTCTTGAGTCTTCTGACTTTCCCTTATGAAAAATAGCTCGTGTGGCTTGTCATTTTTTTGTTTTGAACTTTTCTTCCTCTGTGGGATTCTTGGACACACCAGGTTGTGTCAGTGATCCTAAACATAGGTTTTGGAGTTTGCTTTTGTCAAGTTTATTTCCTTTATTTGTACATTAGATTCTGTATTTCAGATTTTAAAATAACTCAGGACTGTGAATGCATACTCTCTGTGTGCATGAGGTACATCTGAGGGAGTTTTAATATTTGCTGATTTTTTTTCTTCTTTTGTAGCAAGCAGAAACAAATTTCCTTGTTGCTTACGTGAACTACTATTTCTCATATTTACTGTATCAGTTCATGTACTCACTACTCTAACCATACTTTTTCTTTATTTCTGATTCAGGGAACTTTATTCTGTCTTTCAAACTCAACTATGTATTCCATTTTTATTTGTCATATTTCATCCAGCATTTCCACGAGTTAGAGGAGAAAGTTGTTTGTGTTAGTTTGGCTTGCTGTGTTGCTAGAAACAAAAAGCTCATTGTTATTATTGTTATGTATTAATTTGACCAAAGCACTATTTATTAAAAGACTGCTGCCATTCTTACTATTCTTGTCATTTTTAGGTGATTTTAAGAACAGAATCATATGATTTCTGGAATCAGATCCACAGCTAATCTAAGTTGTAACATTTCCATATTGTTTTTGATGACTGAGTTTCATACTTAGATTACACTCATGGCATACGGATGGAAAGAAATAGCTTTTATAAGTTGATATCCATCACACACTATTTTGAATCCCTTTGACCAAAACAATGTCAGAATTTTAGCTATAGAGTTTTTTAATATTTATTTTTCTTCATTCCTTTATGATTCCTATTTTAACTTTTTCTGTGTCCACCCTTTTCTTCTGCTGTTATAACCCCCAAAGTGGAAAGAGGTGAAAGGAAGACAGTGAAAGAATCTGTGAGAAACAATAGAAAAAAAAGTTATAAATTGGCAGAAGGAAAGAAATTTTAAAAGATTTAAGAGAAGAGAAAATACAATGATGGTATCCCAAAGGAGCATGAATAAAGAAGCTATGGGTCAATGCAAAGGGAAAAGGGCGGGAGCTGGATAGAGAAAGTAAGCGCATTGGGGGTGATGAAGAAATAGCAGAACAGCATCCTTGGTGCCTACTGGGTACTGGACGTACATAGTCCTAGATACTTTTCAACCTTACTTCCGATGTAGCCTCAACAAATGCACGGACTGTGAGTAAGTATTCCATTTGGTAAATCAATTAAGTCAGATAAGTGAAATAACTTATCCAAGATCTGAAGAGTCGGTAAAAACCAGAGCCAAAATTCACCCCAAATCTGTGTGCTTTCACTAAAAACTGGGGCAGACTCGGAAAGGTCACTCTGCACCCTCACTGGAGCGGAGGCCAGATGCCCTACCTCTTTCTTCTTTTCTTTGCCAGCTAATTACATCTCTGATTAGTGTGGGACAAAGGAAAATGCACAGAAGAGAAGCCTGACAGGGGTGAGAAGGGAATGGCTGGGAGAAAGGAAGATGATTCATTTATAAGCTCTTTGTCCTCTAGAAATGCAATAGGCCTCCTAGGAGGAAAATCTGTGTCTATGGAGACAAGTTGGGCCTTGAAGAAAGCGTCACCCAGAGGCAAAAGGGAACAGAAGAGGTGCAGCCTTTTCAGACCTCCCTACCTCAGCAAGCCACAAACGAAGTCATAAAAGCCCTTCAGATTTCTTCCTCTTCATTCGCGGCATTGCATACTGGCCTGTCCAGTATTGCCCTGTCAGACTCTAACTCTTTTGAGAGCAGCATATTAACTAGCCAGGGTTTCTTGAGCCTCTGAGAGGTGTGTAGGACTCTGTGTCACGTGTTGTTTAAGACCAGAACAACTGAAATAGGGTGTGGGCAATACTCACCAAAAAACTGGTATTAGGCAGCAATTAAAAACAAAACAAAACAAAACCAAAAACAAATACCCTTTTCCCATTGATGATACTGAGTATCATGTCTCCACGTTGCTAGTGGCGGGATGAAAGTCATGTCCTGTACATGGTGAGGGAAACTCACCTTGTCATTAAAGTTCAAAAGTCAAAATCCCCTTCCTTTTTAAGAAAAATATTTTAAAACATTCTTGCTACTTTTTTTTTTTTTTAAATCACCATTTCCATTGTGTGATTTTTTTTTCCAGAGATGGAAGTAAAGGTCATTTTTAATTCCAAAATTCTAGTTTAGTGTTATCTCGAATCAACTCTTGATAAACCCATCATTTAAAAAGGCCTATTCTAATTAGAGACCAGTTTGAGGCTTTTAACCGGCTCTGTCTTAGGTGCATGTAAAGCCTGCTAAATATTTCAGAGGGTGGGTGAACTTCCCTTTACAAATCTTAACTTGTCTATACTTTTGAACTCCCCTTCCCTTTCAAAGCTACCTAGGTTAAAAATTAAGCCCCTATGGAGAAGGGCACCTGTATTTGCTCACCCTATTATGCAGCTATCCTGAAATGCATTGCAGCTGTCTAAATTAGCATAATTAAATCCACATCAATTAAAAACCTCAATCACCTCTCTCCCCTTCACATGTAGATGATGACATTTGTCTAAGGTGGGAAGTAACAAAGAAACTTTTTACCCGTTGAAGACCTGGCTGAAAAGGAGGGTAATCGGATTGAACTATTGTCCCAGGTTTACCTTAACGCTAGGAGAAGTGGTCAATGAATGCTGCCCGGCCAAAGTAGGATGTACTTTGCATTTCAATGCCACTTGCACGCAGGGCCGGCCATTGGAGATGCGCGTTTTACAACAGGCCTCTCCACTAGTGCTCTTTAGCCTCCAGTAATGAAGATAAACAAAGCACCATTATGACTTTGGTGGTGCTAGTTGTTATTTTTAAACTGGGGAAGCCTAGTGACCTCAGGATAGTGACAAGACTACACCGTGTGGTGCTGGCAAAGAAAATTCCAGGAGATGAAAACTGACGTGGGGTCCAGGGGTTAATTTCTGAAACAGAAAAATTTGCATACAAATGAAAAATGATGGGATTTCTGTTCTCCTAAATTTTCAATGTCATCAGCATCAAACAGCAGCCTGTGCTCCCTTGCCGTTTGAAGAATATTCATTACTTTAGAAGAAGGGGCACCTTGTTTGGTGTTCAACTCAATGCAGGTCAACGACTTAATTTGTGCAACATCTTGGAGACTGTGAGATTTCTGTGCATCTTTGTAATTCTTCTAAATATGGCTTGAGTAATATTTATTTTTATAGTCATAGACTTTTCTGAATAAACACTAACGCGTGGTTGACTTCCTTCGAACATTCACCTTTTTCATCCTCAGGAGGTGTTTAACGACATGTTGCTGACTTTTTCTTTAGAGGAGGACAGGTTGGTCTATGTCGAAAGTTACTAGATACAAGAGATATAGAACACCACGATGCTTATGATTTTCCCCAAAGCATATGAAATTTCTTCATCCTGACTTTTAGTTATTGGTGCTTTTTTGATGACACAATTCGTACCTGCTCATTTTTTATAATTTTAGTGTCAAAAGACAAAATTAAAACAAATTTGGAGATCAAATTGTCTTTCATTAGTCATTCATTAATCCAGCCTCATTCCATCTAAATATTTAGAAAGGTGCTCCAAGCAGAGGAAGTTGGCTTTATACACAGAAAAGGGGTGAAGAAAGCAGACATAGAACCAGAAATGAGTTGGTCATTTCCAAGTTACTTTCCTTAGTGCTGAAACAGAGGGCATGTTCTTATCATGCTGGCTTAGGTAAATTAGGTTCATTCTGATTGGTTGCTGTGAAGTTGCTGGTTTTTTGCTTGTTTTTTTTTTTTTAAACTGGCCCCTTTAAAGTTTCGGTTCCATTGTGTGACACCTAGTATGAGTTTGGTCTGGTCTGCTAGGGCCTGGTGCAGGAGCTCCATTCAAAACAATGGTCTCCCCTAAATGTCATTTAACATTAGAAAAATATAAATATGAAGAAAGAAGAGAATAAAAATCCTTGAGTGCCAGTAACCCGAGATGACTGCCAGGTAACAAGTTTTAGTGTGTATTCTTTCTCATCCCCTTTTCCCATCTGGTATTGCTCGTAAGTGTCAGCCCATTGAAGGCAGGGAGGTGGTCTGCTGTGCTCTGAGCTAAGGCTGTCCTCAAGGAAATGGTGCTGGTGGCAACTTTTAATGAGTCAGGCCCTCTCCCCGCTTCTCCATGGTAGCAATAGTTGTCTATGAGACCCTAGAGAACTTTCTGAAACCCCTCAATGTTCTTTTCTGAAATACAGATCACTCTAGATGCTGCTATAAATTAGTGATTGTATCATGCATGAACTTTAGAAAATGTACAAAAGGAGAAACTCCGACTTTCAGGATCTGAAACTTTTAAAAAATCCCTTAAAGAAATAGTATTGAGGCAGCTAAATTGCTATGATGTATAAACCATAAAGGCAATATAATAATGTGTAGAACAGTAAAATGTATTTACTTTAACCTAGAACTTCACATGCATATATAGTGGATCATATATATCTCTGGCCCCATAACTACCTTTGACATATATGTGAAGAATTGATGCCATAAAGTTTTTCATCAATTAAATTATTTTTACTGTTATTATGACTTGCCAAAGGGGGATTTGAAGCTAACAAGCAAAATATTTCAAAGTCCAGATGTCCTGTTGAAACAAGGCATTTTATAGTGATTCCAGTCTGTTTTCACCTAACCTCATGTAGTCAATATCACAAAGATATAATTAGAAAATTGGGTACAATATTTAGCCCTGGTCGCTGTGTGATGGAATTGTTTGACTGCTGAGTAACTGAAGTGTGTTTGCATCCCAGTGTGTTGTGAAGGCAAACTTCAAAGAAAATATTCTATCTCCCAACTCCAGCTCCTGAGTGTCTTGGAAGTATAATACAGCAAGACTTAAAACTCCCCGCTAAGGAAAGGGCAATTTGACACTGAAACTACTGTTGAATTGTTATTGAAACACTGGTTTGCAAAAGAGTTCTTATTAGATAAATATAGTTAAAGCCTTAAAAAGCAAGGGGAAAATACACCCAAGTCATAGGGAAAAAAATGGGGGAGAGAAGTCTTTAAAGTTGGACAGTATGTGTTGACAAAATTTGGAGATTTTAAAACATGTATCTACACATTTATTTTATAAATTGTACATAAGACTGGCTCCTTTTCCAGTGCAAAATCAAATATTTAGATTTGCACAAACCTATGGAAGCCAGATTTTAGACAAAAAGGGATTTTTTTGTCAGACTGTCAGTCTCTGAATTTCATCACAATCTGTTCAGCTGTTTTTGTTGCAGGCAGGCGTAAAACGTACTGGGTAAGTGCGTGTTTGTATTTATTATTAAAATGGGGATGCTAAATCCTGCTTTCGAAGTCTTCACATTCTTTAAGTCTGTACTGGTCATAGAGAAGCAGAATCATGATGTGTGTGTGAAAGTCATATATGAAGGTGAGGGAGCGGGTGCAACGGCAAACACCCATGAGCAGTGACTCTTTGCAAAATAAGTTTCTCAGCATTTAAAAAATGACCCTGGCATTTTGCCTCAATAACTTTTCCTGCACCTACAAGTACTGATTCTTGCCTTGAAGAGGGATTGGGAAATGATGTGTTGGTGGCAGATCTGAATATGTTTTATTTAATGTCATGATTCCTTTATCCCATCCTCTGCACTAATCTAAAAATAATAGCTGGGATTGACAGTTTCAACAGCATTTAGTGTACATGTACGATTGTATGCAAAGACTGCCTAAAAGAATATTGACGATAGAACTTGAACCTCCAGTAGGTGAGACATTACAGTAAAAAACAAACACATGTCAAATCATATAGAATTTTGTTTATGAAGCGAGTTCTTCCTTCAGCCAGGGCTTTTTGATACATTGCACTTGATGTGCAGAACCTCACCTATTGGAAATTAGATGAAGCTGTTATTTCCCTTGATATTTCCCGTGGTGACTCACACCTGAAATCCCAGCACTTTGGGAGGCTGATGCAGGAGGGTTCCTTGAGCCCAGGAGTTTGAGACCAGCCTGGGCAATGTGGCAAGACCCCATCTGTACAAAAAAATACGAAAATTAGCCAGTTGGGTGGTGCACACCTGTAGTTCCAGCTACTTGGGAGGCTAAGGTGGGAGGATCATCCGAGCCCAGGTAGTTGAGGCTGCAGTAAGCTGTGATTGAGTCACTATACTCCAGCCTGACAGAGTGAGACCCCATCTCAATTTAAAAAAAAAAAAAGATATTACCCTTCATAAATGAAGCACTTTTGCAAAAAGATGATAATACAGTTGTTCCTAATCGGATTTTCTAAGACAGTGTGAACATTTGCCTATTTTCATGTTTTAAACGTTTAACTGATGGTAGTAGTCATCTATGGCTTTCATAATAAAATATCATGGACTGGGTGACTTAATCAGCAGAAATTTATTTTCTCACAGTCTGGAGGCTGGAGGTCTAAGCACTCCTGGTTTGAAGACAGCACATTTTCGCTGTGTTGTCACAGGACCTTGTCTCGTGTGAGCAGAGGGAATATCTCTGGTGTGTCTCTTCCTCTTCTTATAAGGACAGTTGTCCCATAGGATTAGGGTCCCACCCAAATGACCTCACTTAATCTTAATTACACCCATTCAGGGCCTATCTCCAAATACAGAGACATTGGGGGTTAGAGCTTCAATACACGTGTTTTGTAGGGTACAATTCAGTTTATAACACTGACATAGACCCACAGGCTCACTGGAGCTCTGAGTCTCTGCTTCTGGCCAGCTTTAAATCAACTCAGTGTAAGAGTCATCTCCACATTCTGATCAGAAGTTCTGATTTGAATTTTTTTATGTTTATGATTAATAACATACGGGAAAAAACGAATGCTTGTTGCTCTATAAATGTGGTTTGGTCGACAAATTATTTCTAAACATAGGGTCTTTCAAGAAAAAATAATTAAAGGAATTCTTGGTGGTTAAAAGGGGTTGGGAGTCACTGGAGAGTCTACTACCTGCCTTCACAGGTGGATGTAACCAGGGAGACACTTGAGATTACATTCAACTTTCAGAGCTGAGAGTCTATGTCCGAGAGGAAAAAAAACAGACTGTTTCTTCTCTGCTGTCACACCACAGCAATCAACACAGATGACCTCTGTGACCAAATGTGTGTGGGGTTCCCCCTCACCCCTCTACACCAAGCAAGCCATCAGTTCTACAGGGGACATCAGCCAGGTGACCTCTAATTCAATTCAATTCCAGCACTGTCATCCTGGAGATAGCGACAGATCCCACAGGGTGAGGGTGCTCCCGCAAGACTGCGGCCACTTCCAATGCCAACTGCAAGCCCCAGGTTATTTTACCTGTGCTTCAGACCCACTGGCTATAAATTGGGGTTCCTACAACCCCCTCCTTGGATTCAATTAATTTGCTAGAGTGGCTCACAGAACTCAGGAAACACTTTACTTCATTCACTGGTTTATAAGAAAGGATATTATAAATAACACAGATGAAGACAGTGTAAGGTGAAGTATGGGGGTGGGGTGTGCAGCTTCCATGCCCTGTCCAGTGACACCAGCCTCCAGGAACCTGCATGTGTTCAGCTTTCTAAACCCTTTAGTTTTGAGTTGTTATGATGGCTTCATTACCTAGGCATGATGCATTAAACAAATGTCCATTGGCCACTGGGGATCAGCAGGCAGCCACAGTAAATGCAATAACATACTTTGGAGATTCTAAGGATTTTAGGAGTTGTATGTCAGGAAATGAGGTTGAAGAAAATATATATGATTTGCAATATCAAACTATGAATTCAGGTTGTACTTACAATTATATCTAAAGAATGAAGAATTACATGGCATAGAGAACCCATTGAAATAGTAGAACAAAGTAGTTCTCCCTCCAAGATTTTAAAGAAGTTACTATTGCTACCAGATTTACAAAGAATAGTAAAATTCCCAAGCCTGACTGTGTACCCAAAGACTGGTTGTCTGGATGCTCACCAATCCCATTTCCTCTTCTGGGGCACACAGGGAGACACCATTTCCCAGGCTCCTTCTGTCTGGGCCAGGTGATTAAGTCCTGGCCAATTGGAAGTGGATGGAAATGATGTACAACAGTTCTAGGACTGGCTATAAAACCATGGGATTTTTCATAGTCTTTCTTCTCCTTCAATAGCAACAATGGAGGCCCTGTATTGAAATCATATGACACGAAAAGCCTGAGTTTTATAGTTATCACCTAAAAGAAGAATTCAGAAAAGCTCTCTGATTTTGAGGGGAGCAAAAAATAAACTTTATTTTCAATATACTGAAATTTGGGGATTGTTTGTTACAGCAGATAACATTAATTGTCTTTACTAACATAATACTAAGAAAAAATTTTAAGAATTTTTGACAGCAACCTAAGTTTTGTCTATTGAAAGATACATACTGTTTAAGAAATACTGTTCAAAAATACAGAATGTCCATTTGCCTAATCATCTTAAGAAGTCGAATGTAGTTGCCATCTTGGGATCACTTTTGTCTCCCACAGCAAGATTCTGGTCAGAATCTTTCTAAATTGACTATTAGTTAATATTTTCTCTAGGCACACTCACAAATCACAACAGAGCTTCAGACTTCATCCTGTTTCCATCTTCAATACTATCAAATGCTGGGAAAATTGATTTAAAGCTCCTGATTAGATGCCACCTATACTTTCCCCTTTCCCCTAAATTATGCCCTGCTGAAAACGCTATATCTTCTGAATTCCATATGTCTAGGAAAATCACTGTGTATCTCAGGTTGTGCCTGATGTACCTACCCTATCAGTTTGCAGTGGCTGCTGAGGGTGCTGTGTTGTGAAAGACTCAGAGGTGGTGACTGAGTTCACTGGAATTCTCTTTGTCTGCCAAGGGCCAGAGAGTGGGGAGTAAAGGCTGGTGTATCACATCGTTGCCCACTGATGGCTGACCCTGCGTTTCAGAATATTAAACACAGCACCTACCTTGGTTAGGGTCCAGTCCTGCTGAAAATGGTGAAACCCATCTAAGGCCATACCCTTGATCCAATAAGTACCGTTCTATTGTGCAGCAGTTGGTTGCTGTTTTTGGAGCTGTGTTCATTTAGATCAGACAAACACTAATTTGTTGGACTCATCTCCAATCACCATTGAAAATAGCATTGTAGAATATCTGCTATATAGAGTTTAGAGTTCATGAACATGCTAACGGATTCTGTGCCTTCTATTAGAATGCCAAAGATGATGGTAGGTGGTTTTAGTAAGTGAACATTGTCATAGACTGTTGATGGGGCTGTACACTGCTAGAAATTATCTGTAGTACAATCTAGTTATGTGTACCAAAATGTAAAATATATCTACACTTTGACTCAGTAACGGTACTTTTTGGACTTTATCCTAAAAATACAAGTGGATGTTTACATATAAGGATATCAACTACAGCCTTATTTTTAGTACCAATATTCATCATTAAAGGACTGGTAGAATAAGTTATAATATAGTCATATAATGGAACACTATGCAGTCTTTGAATTAGATATGGCAGACAAATGTGGCATGAAGAGCTATTCTTGATACAATGTAAAATAAAGAATGCAGGTTGTAGAACAGTTTGCACAGTATTAATTTGTCTATGTGCAGTTCATAGAGAAGTGCATATTATTATTCTATCTAGTGTATTTATAAAAGCCTTTTATGATAAAAATATCATAAATAGTAAATGCTAGAAGTACATATTCCGTATGTTAAAAACAGGTTACATTTGTAGGACAGAATGGAAGCAAGGAAAGTGGCATGGTTGAGGCAGCTGAACATTACATACTTCTGCATTGTTTAATTTTTTTCAATTACCTTTTTATTAGCAAAAGCAATATAATTATTTTATTCTGAGAAGAATAAAAAAATCAGAAGCTAATAATTCCTCCATTTTCTTTAAGATAAAAACCAAATACAAGAATTCAAAACTCTATAGAAGATGCATAGATTCTCCTAATATATATATTGAAGTTTACCTTTACGGGAAAACAATCAATCTAAAGAAATTGGAAGCAATCAGCTGGGTGCGGTGGCTCACGCCTGTAATCCCAGCACTTTGGGAGGCTGAGGTGGGCAGATCATGAGGTCGGGAGTTCAAGACCAGCCTGACCAATATGGTAAAACCCCATCTCTACTAAAAATACAAAAATTAGCTGGGCGTGGTGGTGTGCACCTGTAGTCCCAGCTTCTCAGGAGGCTGAGGGAGGAGACTCGCTTGAACCTGGGAGGTGGAGGTTGCAGTGAGCCGAGATCATGACACTGCACTCCAGCCTGGGAAACAGAGTGACACTCCATCTCAAAAAAAAAAAAAAAAAAAAAACCAGAAAATAAAATGGAAGCAATCATGGTCTGCATTGGGAAGTCTGGTTTTATATCCAAATTTTTGTGGAAGTTTCCTGTTTCTGGAGAATACTAGATGATGTATCAAATGACAAGAAAATGCAATAAAAAGTAGAGAACCCAATCAAGGTCAGTGTGTGTAGTGGCTGGCACAGCT
The DNA here is from genome assembly GCF_047675955.1 of Chlorocebus sabaeus. Taxonomy (NCBI): domain Eukaryota; kingdom Metazoa; phylum Chordata; class Mammalia; order Primates; family Cercopithecidae; genus Chlorocebus; species Chlorocebus sabaeus. The sequence continues at coordinate 31,145,304 of NC_132913.1, read as the reverse complement.
ATAGATTTTTACCTGCCAGGATTCTGTTTCCCCTTCTGGTAATAGACATAATAATGCCAGCTGCTTCTCGTATTTGAGTGGTTCAGTGGGCCCTGCTCTATTCTGGCCAGTGGGTAGCCATGGGACTGAAGTTACATCCATGAGTCTCTACTAAGAACTGAACTTTTGTACACAATTACACAGGGCATAGTTAGAGCTTCTTACATCCCCAGAAGTCTAGTTTTGTTTTGTTCTGTTTATTTGCATTTTAACTTTTCCAAGGCCTTGTCATTTGCTTATTCAACAAGTGTTTATTTATGCCCAGCACTTGGCAAAATAGTAAAATATCCTTGTCCTAATATTCTACTGAAGACAGCCAATTATAAATACAAACCAACTAGCATAAAGTCTACAAGACAATCATAAGTGCAAAGGAGAAAAAATAAAGGAGGGCAGGAGATAAGTTCACTGTTGGGTTAGGAGTGACATTTTAAGTAGGCATCAATGAAGGCCTCTCTGAGAAGGTGACGTGTAAGAAAAGACCAGAAGTGGGTGTAGGAGTGAGCCATGCAGAGATCTGGGGGAAGCTCTAGAAATGCAGAGGTCTGAGGTGCACCAGGCGTGTGTGAGTGGAACAGAGGGAAGGAGGAAGGGTAGCAGGTGGCAAGGTCAGAGAGGACTGGGGCTGGGGGCAGATCATGTAGGGCCACATAGGACAGAGTAAAGATATGAGCTTCACCTCTGCAAGAGATGAGAGCCACTGATAGGTTTCAGTGGAGACATGACATTACTTGACCAACATTTAAACATAATCTATCTCCATTATGTTGAAAATAGCCCGAAGAAGGGCTGGGGCAGAAGTGGAGGGACCAGTTAGGAAGCTCCCACATTCATCCAGGTGAGGGATGACAGTGGCTTGGAACAGAGCAGCAGATGTGGAGGTGATAAGTAACAGTGGGATTCTGGAAATGCTGTTGACCTTTGAACAACATAGGTCTGAACTGCGTGGGTTCATTTATATACGGATTTTTTTCAGGCATACACAGATGGAGGGATGAGAAATGTAATATATATTTCTATACAGAGGACTGACTTTTGGTATACATGGTTCCACAGGGCTGCAGCAGGACTTGAGTGTGCATGGATTTGAGTATATGTGGCGGTCCTGGAACCAATCCCCTGAGTATACAGCAGGAAAGCTATGTTCCGTTTATCAGCTTTCCTTTGACTCTACCAGAAACTCAGGCACTTTCTATTTTTCTTTTTAAAGCTAGACATTTTGGATTTTTATTCTTGCAACCCAAGAACACCAACAGATTCAGAATGTCCATAAATAATGGAAAAACAAGACACTTTTACAAACTCTGTGACCCTTGGTAAATTGCTTAACCTCTCTGCATCTCATTTCTTCATCTGTAAAATAGGAAAGTAATAACAGATTGAACCATATGAAATTGTCATTTTGGCAGGTCAGAAATGATCAAATATTAGCACTTTCATATGGCTCACCTCTAAGCCCTACCGTATTCATTGTTGTGAGGATTAAATAAACTAATACAAGTAAAACGCTTAGAACCATGTCTAGCGCATTGTAAGAGCTAAGTAAGTGTTAGTTGTTACTGCTCTTATTATTATCAGTGCTTTACATTTCCAATATTTTTTCACATTCCTTTTCTTTTTTTATTTTATTTTATTTTATTTTATTTTATTTTATTTTATTTTATTTTTTTAAAATTTATTTATTATTATTAAACTTCAAGTTGTAGGGTACATGTGCACAACGTGCAGGTTTGCTACATATGTATACTTGTGCCATGTTGGTGTGCTGCACCCATCAACTCGTCATTTACATCAGGTATAACTCCCAATGCAATCCCTCCCCCCTCCCCCCTCCCCATGATAGGCCCCGGTGTGTGATGTTCCCCTTCCCGAGTCCAAGTGATCTCATTGTTCAGTTCCCACCTACGAGTGAGAACATGCGGTGTTTGGTTTTCTGTTCTTGTGATAGTTTGCTAAGAATGATGGTTTCCAGCTGCATCCATGTCCCTACAAAGGACACAAACTCATCTTTTTTATGGCTGCATAGTATTCCATGGTGTATATGTGCCACATTTTCTTAATCCAATCTGTCACTGATGGACATTTGGGTTGATTCCAAGTCTTTGCTATTGTGAATAGTGCTGCAATAAACATACGTGTGCATGTGTCCTTATAGCAGCATAATTTATAATCCTTTGGGTATATACCCAGTAATGGGATGGCTGGGTCATATGGTACATCTAGTTCTAGATCCTTGAGGAATCGCCATACTGTTTTCCATAATGGTTGAACTAGTTTACAATCCCACCAACAGTGTAAAAGTGTTCCTATTTCTCCACATCCTCTCCAGCACCTGTTGTTTCCTGACTTTTTAATGATCGCCATTCTAACTGGTGTGAGATGGTATCTCATTGTGGTTTTGATTTGCATTTCTCTGATGGCCAGTGATGATGAGCATTTTTTCATGTGTCTGTTGGCTGTATGAATGTCTTCTTTTGAGAAATGCCTGTTCATATCCTTTGCCCACTTTTGGATGGGGTTGTTTGTTTTTTTCTTGTAAATTTGTTTGAGTTCTTTGTAGGTTCTGGATATTAGCCCTTTGTCAGATGAGTAGATTGCAAAAATTTTCTCCCATTCTGTAGGTTGCCTGCTCACTCTGATGGTAGTTTCTTTTGCTGTGCAGAAGCTCTTTAGTTTGATGAGATCCCATTTGTCAATTTTGGCTTTTGCTGCCATTGCTTTTGGTGTTTTAGACATGAAGTCTTTGCCCATGCCTATGTCCTGAATGGTACTACCTAGGTTTTCCTCTAGGATTTTTATGGTATTAGGTCTAACATTTAAGTCTCTAATCCATCTTGAATTAATTTTCGTATAAGGAGTAAGGAAAGGATCCAGTTTCAGCTTTCTACTTATGGCTAGCCAGTTTTCCCAGCACCATTTATTAAATAGGGAATCCTTTCCCCATTTCTTGTTTCTCTCAGGTTTGTCAAAGATCAGATGGCTGTAGATGTGTGGTATTATTTCTGAGGACTCTGTTCTGTTCCATTGGTCTATATCTCTGTTTTGGTACCAGTACCATGCTGTTTTGGTTACTGTAGCCTTGTAGTATAGTTTGAAGTCAGGTAGCGTGATGCCTCCAGCTTTGTTCTTTTGACTTAGGATTGTCTTGGAGATGCGGGCTCTTTTTTGGTTCCATATGAACTTTAAAGCAGTTTTTTCCAATTCTGTGAAGAAGCTCATTGGTAGCTTGATGGGGATGGCATTGAATCTATAAATTACCTTGGGCAGTATGGCCATTTTCACGATATTGATTCTTCCTATCCATGAGCATGGTATGTTCTTCCATTTGTTTGTGTCCTCTTTGATTTCACTGAGCAGTGGTTTGTAGTTCTCCTTGAAGAGGTCCTTTACATCCCTTGTAAGTTGGATTCCTAGGTATTTTATTCTCTTTGAAGCAATTGTGAATGGAAGTTCATTCCTGATTTGGCTCTCTGTTTGACTGTCACTGGTGTATAAGAATGCTTGTGATTTTTGCACATTAATTTTGTATCCTGAGACTTTGCTGAAGTTGCTTATCAGCTTAAGGAGATTTTGGGCTGAGACAATGGGGTTTTCTAAATATACAATCATGTCGTCTGCAAACAGGGACAATTTGACTTCTTCTTTTCCTAACTGAATCCCCTTGATTTCTTTCTCTTGCCTGATTGCCCTAGCCAGAACTTCCAACACTATGTTGAATAGGAGTGGTGAGAGAGGGCATCCCTGTCTTGTGCCAGTTTTCAAAGGGAATTTTTCCAGTTTTTGCCCATTCAGTATGATATTGGCTGTGGGTTTGTCATAAATAGCTCTTATTATTTTGAGGTACGTTCCATCAATACCGAATTTATTGAGCGTTTTTAGCATGAAGGGCTGTTGAATTTTGTCAAAAGCCTTTTCTGCATCTATTGAGATAATGATGTGGTTCTTGTCTTTGGTTCTGTTTATATGCTGGATTATGTTTATTGATTTGCGAATGTTGAACCAGCCTTGCATCCCAGGGATGAAGCCCACTTGATCATGGTGGATAAGCTTTTTGATGTGCTGCTGAATCCGGTTTGCCAGTATTTTATTGAGGATTTTTGCATCGATGTTCATCAGGGATATTGGTCTAAAATTCTCTTTTTTTGTTGTGTCTCTGCCAGGCTTTGGTATCAGGATGATGTTGGCCTCATAAAATGAGTTAGGGAGGATTCCCTCTTTTTCTATTGATTGGAATAGTTTCAGAAGGAATGGTACCAGCTCCTCCTTGTACCTCTGGTAGAATTCAGCTGTGAATCCATCTGGTCCTGGACTTTTTTTGGTTGGTAGGCTATTAATTATTGCCTCAATTTCAGAGCCTGCTATTGGTCTATTCAGGGATTCAACTTCTTCCTGGTTTACTCTTGGAAGAGTGTAAGTGTCCAGGAAATTATCCATTTCTTCTAGATTTTCCAGTTTATTTGCGTAGAGGTGTTTATAGTATTCTCTGATGGTAGTTTGTATTTCTGTGGGGTCGGTGGTGATATCCCCTTTATCATTTTTAATTGCGTCGATTTGATTCTTCTCTCTTTTCTTCTTTATTAGTCTTGCTAGTGGTCTGTCAATTTTGTTGATCTTTTCAAAAAACCAACTCCTGGATTCATTGATTTTTTGGAGGGTTTTTTGTGTCTCTATCTCCTTCAGTTCTGCTCTGATCTTAGTTATTTCTTGCCTTCTGCTAGCTTTCGAATGTGTTTGCTCTTGCTTCTCTAGTTCTTTTAATTGCGATGTTAGAGTGTCAATTTTAGATCTTTCCTGCTTTCTCTTGTGGGCATTTAGTGCTATAAATTTCCCTCTACACACTGCTTTAAATGTGTCCCAGAGATTCTGGTATGTTGTATCTTTGTTCTCATTGGTTTCAAAGAACATCTTTATTTCTGCCTTCATTTCGTTATGTACCCAGTAGTCATTCAGGAGCAGGTTGTTCAGTTTCCATGTAGTTGAGCGGTTTTGATTGAGTTTCTTAGTCCTGAGTTCTAATTTGATTGCACTGTGGTCTGAGAGACAGTTTGTTATAATTTCTGTTCTTGTACATTTGCTGAGGAGTGCTTTACTTCCAATTACGTGGTCAATTTTGGAGTAAGTACAATGTGGTGCTGAGAAGAATGTATATTCTGTTGATTTGGGGTGGAGAGTTCTATAGATGTCTATTAGGTCTGCTTGCTGCAGAGATGAGTTCAATTCCTGGATATCCTTGTTAACTTTCTGTCTCGTTGATCTGTCTAATGTTGACAGTGGAGTGTTGAAGTCTCCCATTATTATTGTATGGGAGTCTAAGTCTCTTTGTAAGTCTCTAAGGACTTGCTTTATGAATCTGGGTGCTCCTGTATTGGGTGCATATATATTTAGGATAGTTAGCTCTTCCTGTTGAATTGATCCCTTTACCATTATGTAATGGCCTTCTTTGTCTCTTTTGATCTTTGATGGTTTAAAGTCTGTTTTATCAGAGACTAGTATTGCAACCCCCGCTTTTTTGTGTTCTCCATTTGCTTGGTAAATCTTCCTCCATCCCTTTATTTTGAGCCTATGTATGTCTCTGCGTGTGAGATGGGTCTCCTGAATACAGCAGATTGATGGGTCTTGACTCTTTATCCAGTTTGCCAGTCTGTGTCTTTTAATTGGAGCATTTAGTCCATTTACATTTAAGGTTAAGATTGTTATGTGTGAACTTGATCCTGCCATGATGATATTAACTGGTTATTTTGCTCGTTAGTTGATGCAGTTTCTTCCTAGCCTTGATGGTCTTTACATTTTGGCATGTTTTTGCAATGGCTGGTACCGGTTGTTCCTTTCCATGTTTAGTGCTTCCTTCAGGGTCTCTTGTAAGGCAGGCCTAGTGGTGACAAAATCTCTAAGCATTTGCTTATCTGTAAAGGATTTTATTTCTCCTTCACTTATGAAACTTAGTTTGGCTGGATATAAAATTCTGGGTTTAAAATTCTTTTCTTTAAGAATGTTGAATATTGGCCCCCACTCTCTTCTGGCTTGAAGAGTTTCTGCCGAGAGATCTGCTGTTAGTCTGATGGGCTTCCCTTTGTGGGTAACCCGACCTTTCTCTCTGGCTGCCCTTAAGATTTTTTCCTTCATTTCAACTTTGGTGAATCTGGCAATTAAGTGTCTTGGAGTTGCTCTTCTTGAGGAGTATCTTTGTGGCGTTCTCTGTATTTCCTGGATTTGAATGTTGGCCTGCCCTACTAGGTTGGGGAAGTTCTCCTGGATGATATCCTGAAGAGTGTTTTCCAACTTGGTTCCATTTTCCCCGTCACTTTCAGGCACCCCAATCAGACGTAGATTTGGTCTTTTTACATAATCCCATACTTCTTGCAGGCTTTGTTCATTTCTTTTTCTTCTTTTTTCTTTTGGTTTCTCTTCTCACTTCATTTCATTCATTTGATCCTCCATCGCTGACATTCTTTCTTCCAGTTGATCGAGACGGACTGAAGCTTGTGCATTTGTCATGTATTTCTCGTGCCATGGTTTTCGTCTCTTTCATTTCGTTTGTGAGCTTCTCTGCATTAATTACTCTAGCCATCAATTCTTCCACTTTTTTTTCAAGATTTTTAGTTTCTTTGCGCTGGGTACGTAATTCCTCCTTTAGCTCTGAGAAATTTGATGGACTGAAGCCTTCTTCTCTCATCTCGTCGAAGTCATTCTCCGTCCAGCTTTGATCCGTTGCTGGCGATGAGCTGCGCTCCTTTGCCGGGGGAGATGCGCTCTTATTTTTTGAATTTCCAGCTTTTCTGCCCTGCTTTTTCCCCATCTTTGTGGTTTTATCTGCCTCTGGTCTTTGATGATGGTGATGTACTGATGGGGTTTTGGTGTAGGTGTCCTTCCTGTTTGATAGCTTTCCTTCTAACAGTCAGGATCCTCAGCTGTAGGTTGTAGCTGTAGGAGATTGCTTGAGGTCCACTCCAGACCCTGTTTGCCTGGGTATCAGCAGCAGAGGCTGCAGAAGATAGAATATTTCTGAACAGCGAGTGTACCTGTCTGATTCTTGCTTTGGAATCTTCCTCTCAGGGGTGTACTCCACCCTGTGAGGTGTGGGGTGTCAGACTGCCCCTAGTGGGGGATGTCTCCCAGTTAGGCTACTCAGGGGTCAGGGACCCACTTGAGCAGGGAGTCTGTCCCTTCTCAGATCTCAACCTCCGTGTTGGGAGATCCACTGCTCTCTTCAAAGCTGTCAGACAGAGTCGTTTGTGTCTGCAGAGCTGCTGCGTTTGTTATTATTTACTGTGCCCTGTCCCCAGAGGTGGAGTCTACAGAGACAGGCAGGTTTCCTTGAGCTGCTGTGAGCTCCACCCAGTTTGAGCTTCCCAGCAGCTTTGTTTACCTACTTAAGCCTCCGCAATGGCGGGCGCCCCTCCCCCAGCCTCGCTGCTGCCTTGCCGGTAGATCACAGACTGCTGTGCTAGCAATGAGGGAGGCTCCATGGGTGTGGGACACTCCCGGCCAGGTGTGGGATATGATCTCCTGGTGTGCCTGTCTGCTTAAAGTGCAGTATTGGGGTGGGAGTTACCCGATTTTCCAGGTGTTGTGTGTCTCAGTTCCCCTGGCTAGGAAAAGGGATTCCCTTCCCCCTTGCGCTTTCCAGGTGAGGCAATGCCTCGCCCTGCTTCAGCTCTCGCTGGTCGGGCTGCAGCAGCTGACCAGCACCGATTGTCTGGCACTCCCCAGTGAGATGAACCCAGTACCTCAGTTGAAAATGCAGAAATCGCCGGTCTTCTGTGTCGCTCGCGCTGGGAGTTGGAGACTGGAGCTGTTCCTATTCCCACATTCCTTTTCTAATTCAGTCCATGTGACAGCTTAGTGGGACAGGCAGGGCAGGCAGCATCACCTACATGCTCCAAAGAGCCTTCTGCAGCACTTTAGAAGGTGTCTGTTCACGCATCATGCCATTGGATTCTCAGAACAACCCCATGTTGTATGTAGCACACATATTCAAGTCTGCTTTGTGTATTTAAATAATGAAATAATAAGAACCTAAGTAATTCATATATGTTTGATTTATCTCCCTCAATAATAGGAATAAAATTGTTGTGTGCTACCCTCACATGGATATTTTAATTGATGAGATGCATGAAAGCAGAGTTCAGAGCTCTTGATCTTTAAGATCCAGTTCAGTGATCATGTCCTGCAGGCTCCAGAGCTCTTCGCTCCCATCTGTTAGTAGAGGGCACTGCTCTGTGAACAGTACATGTGGTGTTCTTGCCTTCCTGTTTGTGTGTCCTACTGCCTCTGCTTGGACTCCCTGTTTTTCTCTGATTTCTGCATGCTCAGAAGTGGCCAATAAATGGTTAAAAAATGAATAAGGAACTAAGTGAAGGAATGAATGAATGATTATTTGGTTTATTTATTAGGAAACCAAGACCCTAATAGTGAAGTGAATTGCTTAATTTCAACACAACTACTAAATGGATTAGTCAAGAGTCATGCCCAGGTGGTGGAAAATCATGTCCAGAATGCCATCCAATGTGGCATGAAACTTCAGACCAAAATGAAACCGTAGGTGTGCTCAGCCTGGAGTGTGCCTACAGACAAAAACCCACCCCAGATGGCATATCCAATTTAATCAACATCACCTGTGAGCCAAACTGAACAGTAAATGTTAAGACAGGATCACTAATAATGGGGACCTGGAATGTAGCCAGAATTAAAACAATGATCTGCTTAACAATCCCTCTGGGCTGGATGCATGTGGAGAACGGATAAATGCTGGATATCGAAACAGCTGCTCTATGGCAAACTGAAATGGGGCAATCATAGATAGCAAAGGGAGAAGAAACACTTGAAAGTCGTCTTAAATAAAGTAGTGCTTTAAATAATGTGTGACCTAGCTGTGGCCTTTTGAGAAGCAACCACCACACACAAACTACCCTGGCGTGCATCTCTAGAGAATGAGGTGGCTTTGGGTGAACAAAGCCTATGGAAGTAGAAAAGGCAATGACGGCTGGTGCCACCTGTGCCGATACACAGATTGTATTAATCCAAACTAGCACTGGGAATCACCTCAGAACGTGAAGGCCAGTGCTCCAAATGAAAATCCCATGGGTCACCACTTTCTGAACTTTCCATCTTAAATATGACCATTTTCTGCAAACGCCTCGTAGCCATTGTGTGAAATCCCATGTCTTTCATATACTGTCTATTGTCTAATTGTTTTGAAATTATAATTACATGGTGTTTTCTCATCAGGATCACAAATTGCCTTAAAACATAAACCGAAGTTGATGTTCAAAATAAGTAATCACCAGCATGGCACAGGCCAAGACCAACCAGAATGCTAGTTTGTAACACCATCCTGGCTAGTCTAGCCATTGCCCCCCTTCTTTTGGGTTGATGACTTTAAACTAGGAAGTATACTAGGACTGTAAACAAAGGACTTCCTGATTGATTGATTCCCCATGTTCATTTCTGTACTTGTCTGTCATTGGGGAAAATCCCATATCAGTGTGTAATTTATCATCCATACAACTGTATTAAAATAAGCATGCTAATTACAGACCTAGGAGTAGGGACTGAAAAATAAGCAGGCAAACAAGTAAAGAATCAGTTGTTCAAAATAAAATTTTCATGTATTTAATAGTCATTTTGAAATACATACTCTGTTACTGTGCTTACTCTTGGGAATACAGATAAAAAGAATGTATTTACTTACGGAAGATATAGATGAGTAGAAATACACATTTCACCACTGCTACCATCAACTATAATGTGTCCAAATGTTTTAAGAATAAGTTGTTATAATCTTTTTTATTGATACATAATATTTGGACACATTTATGGGGTACATGTGATATTTTGTTACATGTACAGAATATGTAATGATCAAGTCAGGGTATCTGGAATATCCACCACCTCAGGTACTTATCATTTCTATTTGTTGGGGATATTTCATGTCCTCTCTTCTAGCTACTCTGAAATATACAATACATTGTGGTTAACTATAATCATCCCCTATTCTAATATGAAACATAATAATATGGAGCTTATTTCTTCAATGGAACTGTATATTTGGACCCATTAACCAACTTTTTTCATCTCTCCCCCATTGTAATTATTTTAACAGCTGCAAGATCACTATAGAGTTGGTAAGCATAGTTGAATTTCATGTATATAAACATTGGATCGTCTCCTCCAAACTTCCCCGTGCAGGAATTCCTTTCACAGCTTCCCTGAGAGGAGGTTAGCAGATCTGGCTATTCACAATACTTGGGAGAGGGGCTACTGCCTCGTGAAGGAAGCTACATGTTTTTAATAAAAAGAATGTTCATATTTTTAAAAAGCAGTTTGCAATATATTCTATAATTGTGGATTTTCCCTACATGCCCTTCTCTAAACCATATACTATGAATTTAGGTAAACTGCCTCTTCAGATCCAAGAGATTTTTAACATCTAACCAAAATGTCTTCTGATTTTGATCCTTAAATAGGAAAGAGTTATCAAGTGTAAGTTTCACTAAATCTCAATAGCCATAGGATTACATCTGATGAAAGAGCATTTATTTATTTGTTTAGATATGGAACCTCACTCTGTCGCCCAGGCTGGAGTGCAGTGGCGCGATCTCAGCTCACTGCAGCCTCCGCCTTCTGGGTTCAAGCGATTCTCCTACCTCAGCCTTGTGAGTAGCTGAGACCACAGGCGTGTGACACTACGCCCGGCTGATGTTTTGTATTTTTAGTGGAGATGGGGTTTCACCGTGTTATCCAGGATGGTCTTGATCTCCTGACCTCATGATCCTCCCGCCTCGGCCTCCTAAAGTGCTGGGATTACAGGCGTGAGCCACTGCGTCCTGCCACGAAAGGGTATTTATATAGCAGAAAAACTTCAGGGAAGCAAAGGAAATTTTCATCCATTTCCCCTTGTTCTCATTTATTTCGGTCTTTTGAACCCAGTTGGTAAGTTGTTCACTAACCAGTTCATTTAGCTTATTACAACAAACTTTTTGCATTTTTTAACAATTTTGACTCGGGTAAACATTTTTTTGGGTATCTACTGAAATCTGTCTTGGAATAGATTCAGGTCTACTATCCCAACTCTCAAAGAATGGTAGAAATGTAAGCAAATAAGACCAACACAGTGTTGTAAACACTTGCCAGAAGGCATGAGCAGGAATCGATGGGCACCACCAAGAAAGGTGTGGCCAGTTCTCTTTTTCCATGTGCACTGGCCTTGGCCAAGATAATCATGTTCTGATGAGAGGAGAACATAATTTTTTTTTAACCTATGAGGCAGGCATCTCTGGGACATAGCCTGTATGTAGATCCTTGTAGGTAGATCTTTTAATTAGGATGTTTTTCTCTGTAGCTTTCCCATGGATATTTTAGGATTCATAGTGATAGTTTGAGTATGTTCCTGAAGAACAATCTCTACTAGATTTCCAGCAATTCCTAAGGTCTCAATGGGTAAACTGTTGAAAATCATCTAAATTACCATAACATAGCATTTATATCTTTGGGACTATTTCTGATACATCTGTATCTATAAATCTTTATCTGTGGAGAGGCACTTCATCCTTTGAAGAAAATACAGGTGACAAGATGAGAGTGATCACAAATACTTTCTACCACCACCACCACCACATTCCAGGTTATTTGTTTTGAGCCTGGTCTCTGAGACACCTTCTAGGTGACCAAAATAAATTCTCTTGTCTCTCTGACATTGTTTGGTGTTGCTACCAATTAAACTCCAACTGTAAAGCAGCTTTGTAAGAACACTGCAGTGCCACATTACAGAGATCAGATGTCAAAATAAAGGTTCACTAATTTGAAGCAACTTACATAAATAGAACCTTCAGGTATGTCTGTGACCACAAGAGAAGAAGCAGCAATTGTATTTGTGCAGTTGAGTGGTACCAAGGACAGGCTCTTTCCTTGATATGCCAACAGAGAGAATTTTGTTAGCAGTATTCTGTGAACAAAACACTTAAGAGAATGTATGTATACAATAGTTTTGAAAAAAAGGGTTACTGACACAGATGCCAATTTGGTGGGGCATATGGAACATTTACACTTGCCTTTTTCTTTCTTTCTTGCTACAGCTGGTGCTGATTTAGTATGTGAAATTTTACTAGCAGGAGTGCTAATCAAGACAGAGATTCTGTAAGGATTTAGTCATTTATGTAGGGGAAACAACGGGTATCATTAAAAAGTAGAAGATCATCTTATGGAAAAACATTATCATTATCAACCTCATTTTTAAACCAAACAGACACAATGGTACTGTAAGTATCACTTTAGCAGTCGAAAAAGTCAGAATGTTTTCCTTACAATGTTCTAAGAGGATTGCACTCACAGTTTTAAGTTTTGGTAGAGGCACGTTAAACTTTGGTGTGTCAGAGTAATGCAAAAGGGTGAGCAATTTAACAGTTAATTGTTTAACTTTTCTGTACAGTGCTTTGGCAAAACTGTTTGTTGGAAACATCAGTTTTTTTAAGGAACAAAATTTAGTTATGATAATATAGAAGGTGAATGTGTTTTTCTGAATCATTTGGGGGAAGTTGTGGGAAGGGGAAAAACGTGGAGGGTTTGATTTGATTTTTTTTCCTTCTGTATTTGAATACAAAGTTTTGCAACATGAGGCCTGATTTTATCTAATAATCCCACTGACCATACAGGAGTTCAGAGAAAAATGTAAAAAAATCTTTTCTAAGTAGCAACAAAACCATTGTCGGTACATTAAATATGTTGTACAGGTGGCTCGGTAGAGTTGCAGACCTGAACGGCAGCTACAAGACATCTGCTGCCTGGGGAAACTTGCAATGTGGCGAAGTGGTGTTTGTAGCTCCCTATGGAAAGGTGCCAGCTGCCCAGGCCTTCGCTTCTGCAGATGAGCGGAGAGTCTTGTGGGGGCTTCAGTTGAAGCTGCGTGTCGTCCCATCCTCCTCTGTCTGAGAATTTAAAGGACAACGAGGACCTGCTGTGAAAAACCAGTGAGATGGTGTTGGGCGAGTTGTATATCAACTTTCGAATATTCCCCAAGGGCTTTGTCCATCAGTATGAAAATGAGCACACGCCTGCAACGAAACCATTTTAATTCTATTTTTAGGTTGAATTTCTAGGACCTACTGCAAATTTTTTATTATTATCGTGATTCATGTCTTAAAAGTCCTCAGAAGAGATATTTGAAGAAAAGTAAAGTTTGCTAAAATGGAAGCAATAAAATATTTTATTATAAAATAATTAATGGTTATAAATGTCTTAGATGTTTGGTTTGTTTTCCATTTTGACATAAATATGGCACTCTTAAAAAAAGAATACACATTATAACTTATAAATAACTATTAGTGACTTACTAACTGGCCAATTAAAATTCATTTATGGAGTCCCACCACAAGCCAAGCACTATGGTAAAAGCATGAGGGACAAAGACTGTGTAACACAACACACATAATCTAGAATATTTAAAAATTAATTAGCAAATGTCTTATTTTATTTACTCAGGTTTTAATGACACTTTTTATTATAAATAAGCTTGACCATTTGAGCTATCTCATTGAAACTGGAAAAGTTGAAGACCTGTCCTTAAATACACGAAGATAAAAGGGTGAGTAGGTTTGTACTGTGTCAAAATTTAAAACAACAAATACTAACTTCTTTCTCTTTCCATGAAAAATTTCTTCCATCCATAATATTGCCTAAGAAATAAAGTTTTAAGAAAGAAAAGGACAGGGACACCAGTTAACGGGATATGTGATTACTTAAACACACTAGACAAAAGAGAATAATGAATTTTTTTAAGGTAAAAAATTAGATTAAAAAAGTATTTTTAGCCTTATGTTTACACACACACACACACACACTTTAAATTGTAGTGACTTCTGAGCACTAATAAATTCCCTTTAAAAATTATGTTAGGTTATGTTCAAGGAAATGTTCGTTTCTGAAATTGTAACTGATGAATATCGTTTGAGAATTTCCTCAGTGAGGCAATCATTTAAATGGAAAACATTCGTGATAGGTCCTGGCGGAAAACCCATTCTTCCCCCTAAAACTACCTGAGATTGGCTGTTAATCATTTATTTTGCTGTCCATACTTATGAGTAATAAGGAAAAATAAAATGTCATGTTTGAAAAAGGAACAGGTATTCATTTTCTTTAAAATACATTGGCTTAGTCAGCTGAAGAATAAATTAGAATGGTCCACAAACTGTTAACAGTGACAGCAAGCATATGGCAAATTTGAACTGTCTGCAGGTCAACTTTTATTTTTGCTTTCCAAATGTCTGTCAGTCATTGTTAGGATCTAAATACACGTGTTAATGGGTGAAATTCAGCAATACGAAATCGTTTAGCAAATTCTCGGAGCAAGTGATTTTTTTTTATCTTTGTCTCTCATATGCACCTTCCTTGATCGCAGTCTTACAAAATTTTACTCAGAAAGAACAAACCCTTTGAAAGGTATTGTTGCCTTTTCTTTGTTCAGTTAGGAAAAAGACAAACAGTATTGTCATATGGCATATGAGTGTGAGTGAGTGAATGTGATATGTGCACATTGATTTCTCCAAGAACCAGTAAGGTGCCCAGGTTGGTGCCTTTGCCATCATTATGACTGTCCCTGTCACTGTAATTGTACCTTTCACTGTGGCAATGGAGAGCCCATCTTTTAGTTTCTCTCTTTCTATCAGAGCACCCTTGCTTTCTAAAGTCAGTCACGTTTATGGCCGTGGAGACCAACGACACTTTGACCATAGTGGAGTATTCTGCCAAAGGTAGTGATAAGAGGACAAGCAAGTGCAGCTGGGATGAAAATTGAAGTGGAACTCCTGGGACAGATTGGAAGCAGGTTAGAGAAAAAGACGTGAGAGAAAGAAAAGAAGGAACAGAAAAGAAGACTTGGAATAGAAAAGTCTTGAAAAGGCAAACCAGCAAATATCCAAAAGGATGAAGGCGCTGACCTCAACAAGTTTTCTTGCATGAGTATGAGAAAATAGATGGACTGCAAGGGGTGGGAGCCGCCTCGGTTTTGAAACACTTCCTTCAGAGCAAGTCCTGTGCTGCCTCTGAAAAGATTATGGAGTCAAGTGTGGGAAGCAAGAAATGCTATTCATTTCTCCAGGGCCAGAAGAATTCTGATCATATTTTTAAAATTGCTTGTCAAAATAACAGGGATGCGTTTCTTTTTAAGATACCAGAGTTTTCAAGAAGCTAAGTGGTGGAATGTTCTTTGTAGGTGGGGGCTAATGGTAGGAGATTCTGTAAGAGAACTGAGCTCCCTACTAGCAATGGGGATGATTGGATCCTTGAAGAGCAGAAGTCAGGTGGTAGCACTTAAGTGTCAGAAGCAAAGTACAGAATTACCACACCGGGTAACAAGGTCATAATGGCAGCCAGAGGAGACCGCAGCCCCTGCGGCAGCAGTTGCCCTGAGATATGTCAATCTTCTTTGCTTGGCAGGTGTAATTTGAGTACAATAATCTTAGAAGCAGGGCTGCTGCTACACAATGTGGAATATGTTGCTTCTCAGGCCCACTGTGACTGTAAAAGAGTGATCACAGTAACTAGGTCTGAGAAGGCCATGAAAACAGAGCCTAGAGATGAGAACCTGGGTCTATGCACTAGGCAAGCAGCGCAAACCAGAAAAAGTGTTAACCAAAAGAGAGACTCTACCGTGGGTGGTGCTATGGTTTGGGTATTTATCCCCTCCAAATATCATTTGATCCCCAGTGTTGGAGATGCTGGAGATGGGGTCTAGTGGGAGGTGTCTGTGTCATGGGGGTGGATCCCTTATGAATAGCTTAGTGTCATCCTCATGGTAATGAGTGAGTTCTGGCTCCCTTTGTTCCCATGACAACTGATTGCTAAAAAGAGCCTGGCACCTGCCTCTCCTCTCTCTTGTCCTGTGGTGTCTGCTCCCCTTGCTTTCTACCATGAGTGCAAGCAGCCTGAGGCCCTCAGCAGAAGCAGATTCTTGTGTCATGCTTCCTGTGCAGCCTGCAGAACCATGAGCCAAATAAACCTCTATTCCTCAAGTATTCCTTCATAGCAATGCGAAGTGGACTCAGATGGGTGATTTTAAGGAGAGAGGATGAATGTCAGCTATTGCCTTGAAGTCAACTGCTGCAGTGGGGGCTGTAGTCTGTCTCTCATAACCTTCCTCTTACAAAGTTGTCCTGAAAATTCCGACCAACCAGAATCCTGAAAAAGCTATGCCTAAGTGGAAATATTTAGTTATCCATAGAAATGATATTTCCTGGTATAAAGGATTTTATGATTTCTCCTTTCTACTGCCTAAGGTTTTTTTTTTTTTTTTTTTTTGAGGCAGAGTCTCACTCTGTCACCCAGGCTGGAGTGCTGTACAGTGGCGCGATCTCGGCTCACTGCAAGCTCCGCCTCCTGGGTTCACGCCATTCTCCTGCCTCAGCCTCCCGAGTAGCTGGGACTACAGGCAACACACTTGGCTAATTTTTTGTATTTTGTTTTTTTAGTAGAGATGGAGTTTCACTGTGTTAGCCAGGATGGTCTCAATCTCCTGACCTCGTGATCCACCCACCTCGGCCTCCCAAAGTGCTGAGATTACAAGCGTGAGCCGCTGTGCCTGGCCTGCCTAAGGTTTTTAATAGACCTCTGACTAGTTAGCCTAAACCTGTGTGTCTGTAGGTCTTAGATGTGATGATGTTTATAACCTTGATAGCTGCTTCATGGTAGCCAAGGTTGCTGGAGTAGGTCATGAATGCTGCCAGCTGGCTTCTCCTACAAATTCATGCCATCCGACCTCAGCTATGGACCCTCCTCGTGGGGAGTCTTTTTGTCTCTGGTTTTTTTTTTTTTTTTTTTTTTCCCCCCTACTGTATTTCCCACAGCTGCTATTCCAAAACCTTTCCATTGTCTTCAAGTTCAGAAAACTATTCCTATACATTTTGTATCAGCAGAGGGCCTCAGAACATACTTCTCAGTGATTGAAGCTATCCAGTCCAAATGCTAGCTTTTTAATCCTCACTTGGCTTTTGGGATACTGTTCTCCTGTGGGTGTCATTCTACCTTTCCATTGCTTGCTCCTATTTCTCTTCCCACCTCTCAATTAGGGGTTTTCCTACAGTTCTCTTTGGTCATCATAACCATCCTCCTAATAATATGCCAGGCACAAATTACATTAGTGTCATTGCATCCATTCTATCAGCAATTCTGTCAATTATATGTTGGCAGGTTTCTCTTTAAATCTGTGTTTGGCACTGCCCAGATTAGAATCTAATTTTCTCCCTTCTAGATAGTAGTCTGTCTTCTTTATGTCAATCAGAATAATCTTTCTAAAACATAGACTTGATTAATTTTCCCGAGTCAGATTTTGTTTTCACTTTTTATTATAAATAAAATGCATACTATTTTATTGTGAATATAATACTTTCTTTTGTGAAATACAGCATATTAGAAGAATATATATATGATATGTAAGTAGCATCTAAAAATAATGAAATTCAGCTTAATAATTCAGCTTAACAAATAAAATACTACTTTTACTTTTGAAAGCCTTTGTTTTGTGAGTTCCTGCCCAATTGCATCCCCTTCCTCTATCCCATTACATCCTCTCTCCTTTACCTAAAGTAATCAGCATCTGGAGTTATGTTTATTTCTTTGTTTCTCTTAAAGTTTACCATATATGTATATATATTAATCTATGTAGAGATTATATGCATATGTTTAAATAAAAATGTTACAGTGTTGTTTCATTTTGCCTGTTTTTGAACTTTGTATAAAAGAAATTATAATGTATTATTCTACAACTTGCTATTTTCACTCATATGTCTTTGAGAACTTATTTATGTTGATGCATATGTCTGTAATTTTTGTATTTTCACTCTTGCATATTATTCCATTACAAGAATGCATCCCAATTAGTTTTTTTATTCTTCTTTGATTGGGTATTTGGATTGATTTATTATCACAAAAATGTTACTATAAATGTTCTTGCATAGGTTTCCTCCATGTTCACGTATTCAAGTGTTTTTCTAAGATGTATACCTAGAAGTGGTATTGGGTATGCATAAGTTCACTATTTCCAAATAATTCCAACTTGTTTTCCAAAGTGATTTTACCAATTTACTCTATACAAGCAGTGTATGGGAGTTTCCCTTGGTCTATATGTTAGTTTGGTGCAAAGGTAATTGTGGTTTTTGACATTAAAAGTAGTGGTTAAAAACTACAATTACTTTTGCACCAACCTACCAACCTTACAAATACCTGGCATTTTTAGACTTTAATTTTTGTGGTCTATTTAGATGTGACATGGTATTTCATGGTAGAATTAATACACATTTCCTTCATCACAATTGACATTGAGAATTTCTCATGTTTACTCTCTCTTCATCTCCTGTGAAAAACTATTCATTGTATCTTTTTTCATTTTTAGTGAGAAAAATGTTTGCATTTTTTTTTTTCCTGGCTAATTTTTGTATTTTTTGTAGAGACAGGTTTTCCCCCATGTTGGCCTGGCTAGTCTTGAACTCCTGAGCTCAAGCGATCTGCCTGCCTTTACTTCCCCAAATGCTAGGATTACAGGCATGAGTCACTGCACCCGGCAGGTTGTTTGACTTTTAAATTTTCATTCACGGGATTTAAAAACTGAGTTCAGATAGTAATCCCTTACCAATATTTTCTGTTTTGGTTTGTGCTTTCTGTTTGCTTTAAAATTATTTATTACCCTGAAGTGATAAATACATTTTCTTATATTCCCTTTTAAAGTTAAAGTCTTTCTTTTCTTATTTAAGTTATTGATCCATCTAGAATTAATTGTTTATAGGGTGGAAGACACTACTACATTTTTTTCCATATATATAATCAATTGTACCAGCATAGTTTATTGATAAATTTGTCCCATTGGCACTGATTTGAAATGCTTATTCTTTCATTTATCAGATTTCTGTCTAGGTGCATAGATCTGATTCTGGGATCTCTGTCCTGCTCCACTGGTCTAGGGTTTATCTCCATACTGCTGGCTTTTATGTTTACTATATGGCTTTCTTTACTGTTGTTCTTTATTTTTTTCATATGGTTTCAAGTTACTTTCTAGTGTCCTTTCATTTCAGCTTAGAGAATTTCCTTTAGCATTTCTTGTAGGCCAAGTCTAGTGACAAATTCCCTCAGGTTTTTAAAATCTGATATCTTGATTTTCCCTTCATTTTTAAAGGATGGATTTGCCAGATATTAAATTCTTGGTTGACAGATTTTTTTTTCTTTCGGCACTTTAAATATGTAACCATTTCATCCCATTCCTTCTGGCCTCCCTGACTTTTGAAGAGAAATCAGCTTATGGTCTTATGAAGGATTCCTTGTATGGGATGAGTTGCTTCTCTTGTGCTGTTCCAAAATTCTGCCTTCATCTTTTGAAAAATTAGTTATCATATGCCTTGGTGTGAATCTCTTTGCGTTTATCTTCCACAGGCATAGAGTTCATTGAGCTTCTTGGATGTGCAGGTTCATATCTTTCATTAAATTTGGAATATATCCCTTTTTTCTTCTTTCCGGCGTTCAAGATATCAAAGTGGGGACGTGCTGGGTCCTCTGATGCAAAATTCCAGATTTCTCTGGGTCTTCCGGTAGCAGCTGTGATCAATTGTGCTGACAACACAGGAGCCAAAAACCTGTATATCATCTCCGTGAAAGGGGATCAAAGGACTGCTGCTGGTGTGGGTGACATGGTGATGGTCACAGTCACGAAAGGCAAACCAGAGCTCAGAAAAAAGGTACATCCAGCAGTGGTCATTTGACAATGAAAGTCATATCATAGAAAAGATGGCATGTTTCTTTATTTCGAAGATAATACAGGGGTCATAGTGAGCAATAAAGGCGAGATGAAAGGTTCTGCCATAACAGGACCAGTAGCAAAGGAGTGTGTAGACTTGTGGCCCCGGATTGCATCCAATGCTGGCAGCATTGCATGATTCTCCAGTATATTTGTAAAAAATAAAAAAAAAACTTTAAACCCATTAAAAAGTATTTGTTTGCAAAAAAAAAAAATTGGAATATATTCAGCCACACTTTCTTCAAGAATTCTCTCTGTCCCTTTCTCTCTTCTCCTCCCCTCTGGGATTACCATTTTGTGTAGTTAGTATCTTGTTGGTGCCCCATAGTTTGTTAGGCTATGCTCATTTTTCCTCATTCTTTCAGGTTCTCTTCTTTTTTGTTCATCTCAGTTAACTTATATTTAAGTTAATCAATTCTTCTGTTTGCTCAAATCTGTTGTTGAAAACCTCTAGTGAATTTTTCAACTCCAGAACCTCTATGTGATTTCCTTTTACAATTTTTATGTCTTTATTGACACATTCTCTCTCTCTCTCTTTTTTTTGAGATGAGGCCTCACTATGTTGTCCAGGTTGGAATGCAGTGGCTCTTCACAGGCACGATTATAGTGCACTGCAGCCTCAAACTCCTGGTCTCAAGCAGTCCTCCTGCCTCAGTCTCCCAAGTATCTGGGACTACAGCTGTGTGTCATGCTATTCTCTATTTGTTGAGACAGCATTTATCTCATTTCCTTAAGTTATTTTTTATGCTTTCTTTACTTCTTTAAGCTTATGTAATACAGTTTAGTTAAAGCCTTCTTCCAATAGGTCTAATGGCTGGGTATCTCCATGAACAGTTTCTATTAATTTTTTAATATTAATATTAATTTTGAATATTAAAATGTGGCAAGTCTGAAAATCAGATTCTTTCCTCTTCCTTGAGGTTTATTTTTCCTGCTTGGTATGGGTTGTGGTTGTTTACTTGTTCAGTAAATTTTCTAAACTAGTTTTAAATTTCTCTGAGTGTTTTCTTTTTTTTCTTTATCATATGTAGCCATTGAAGTCTACGTTCTACTAGCTTAGTGGCCAGCTTGTGTTTTCACAGAGGTGCCTTAGACACTTGGCACTGAAAAAAAAAAAAAGAAGGAGGAGGAGGAGGTAAAAAAGGAGAGGAGGAGAGGGAGAAGAAAAATAAAAATATAAAATTATCTCAGTCTTTGTAGATTTGCTTTGTGTTTGGGCACTTCTTCAATCCTTAGCCAGGCTGTTTAAAACTCTGCCTTAGCAACCACTTCCTACATGAGTGGAGATCAAAGGGTACTCAGAGGTTAAAGCTTAGGTTTTCTCAGGCCTTTTCTAGTATGCATCTCAGCTCTGGGGACACTTGAGTTGGGTGAAACACAAGGAAGCTTTTGTGCTGGTCTTCGATGAAACTACCAGACAGGGTGAAACCCACACCATAATTCCTTAAGAATAAGGTTTGTGTTGCTCCCTCTGGCACTGGCAACCTGCATCAGGAGTACAGGCTGCTGTTCTCACGGCTGCTGCAGTTTGGGGTGTGAAGGATGGTACACAGGCACTTTAAAATGCCACACAACTCCTGTACCACTCTCCTACCAGATATAGAAGCTTCTTTCTTTATCAAGTCATCCCTTGGTTGTTGTAAGTTTTTTAACTGGTTTTCCAAATTCTTTAAAAGTTGATTCTGACCATTTTTGCTAGCTTATTAGTTGCTTTTAGAAAAGGATGAAGCCCTGTGGTTTCCTAGTCGGACATTTCCCTGGCATTGCTCCTTTATACTATTATTTTGCTTTTCTATATTCATTTAAAATCAGTTTGTCAAGTTTCACGAAAAACCTGCTTTTTTTTTTTTTCAATTAAACGTTTTATTTTGAGATAATTGTAGATTTACATACAGAGATAATACATAGATCCCATGTACCATTTCCCCAGTTTTCCCCAGTGAAAACATCTTGTAAAAGTATAGTAGATATCACAACTAGGATATTGACACTGATATTCAAGATGTAAAGCATTTCCCTAACACAAAGATCACTCATATTGCCATTTTATAGTCATACCCACTTCCCTCTTGCTTCCACCCTTTCCTTAACCCTTGATAACCACTAGTCTATTTTCCATTTCTATAATCTTGTTATTTCAAGACTGTTATACAAATGGAACCATACAGTATATAACATTTGGGGATTTCTTTTTTTAACTCAGTATAATTGTCTGGAAATTTATTGAAGTTGTTCCAGGTATAACAATTTTTTAAATTGTTGAATTATTATTTACTTCTTGGTACAGATGTATCATAGTTTGTTTAACATTCACCCTTTGAAGGACATGTGGGTCATTTCTAGTTTGGGGCTACTACAAATAACACTGTTGTAAACACTTGTGTGCAGGTTTTTGTGTGAACATATGTCTTCATTTATCACCAGATAAATGCTCAACAGGGAAATTGCTGGGTTGTATGGTAACTGCATACCATCACTTAGTTTCTTAAGAAACTGCCAAACTGTGTCCAGAGTGGGGCAATAGTGAAAGTTCTGAATTTCCAGTGGACATCTTCAGATACTACCTCAGTGGGGAGAGGATGATAGGGATGTAAGTCCAGGCTGCCCCTATGTAGTCTCCACTGTCAGCACAGGGGGAAATCTAATCCAGCAAGTGGGAAAAATGTTGTGGCCTTCTATGAAGGCCTACTTGTTCTTCCCTGACATTAACCCAGCAGGATGTTAGGTACCTATTTCCAGCTTGGCAAAAGTAGAAGTTCAAGTTATTAACTTGGCCTTTGCTGGTGGGGTTGGGGTGGGGTTACCAATTTTTCTGTATTGTTTGTCAGAAGTACAGTGGTTGATGTTCAAAAGTTTTCTGTCTTGCTAGGCTGCTCCTTTGTCTTTGGACCAGTAGGCATTTTGGAGGCATTTTTGGTCCGTGACCACTGACATTACTGTTTTATTGGTTTCTCCAGTTCCAAGTTTGGGATATACGAGCAAAAAGAAAACCCAAGGATCTTATCACCATATTATACCTCAGGTCCTGTGTTTCTTGGCCAGTCTGCCTTCTTCTCTCTACCTGTAGAGTGTTCTGGTATGTGTGTGTGTGTGTGTGTGTGTGTGTGTGTGTGTGTGTGTGTGTATGTGTTTAGGATTTTTAGTTATACTGCATTTAGAGCAAAAAGTACAGCCACTGTATTTTACCAAAAGCAGAAATATGTTCTGGTTGGGGTTTGTTGTGAATCATAATGAATCTAAATGTCAATTTGGCAGAATAAAAATCTTTAGGATTAACTATGAACATAGTATGCCTTTGCATTTAAGCCCTTATATTTCTTCAATAAAGTTTTATAATATCCTACTCAAATGTCCTATATATCTTGTTGGATTTATTCCTTAGGTACTTTATGTTTTCAGATGTTATTGTCAACAGTATTTTAAAAATTACCTTGTGTTGGGATGTATAGATTGCAGTTTAATTCATGTTCCACTTGCATATATGAACTTCATTACATTTTCTTATATGGTCTAACAATTTGTCTTTAGACTTTTAAATTGTAGACAGTAATATTATTTTTGAATCATGATAGTGGTATTTTTTCCTTTCCTTTCCTTTCTTATAACTTTTATTACTCTTTCTCGTCTTATTGTAAGACTCTCCAGTGCAATGCTGAATAGAAGTAGTGACAGAAAGCAATTCTGTCACATTCTTGAACTTAAAGATAATCTTACGATCGCTGTATGTGCTTTTGCAGCTGTTGTTTACTAGAATAAAGAAAATTTCTTCTATTTCTAGCTTGCAGAGTTTTATTAAGTGGGTATTGAGTTTTATTGAATGCTCTTACTGCATCTATGGGGGAGATTTTGATTTTCTCCTTTAATCTTTTAATGTAATGAATTAATTTTGTAATTTTCTAATGTCGAATCAACTTTGCATTTCTGGAATAATCACCATTTGGTGATAATGTATTATCTTTTTCATATATCCCTGGATTTACTTTGTTAATGTAGGTTAGTATTTTTCATTTATCCTGTGAAATTGACTCATAATTATGTTTCAAACTGACTCTGTGTGGTTTTGGTGTAAAGGATGTGCCAGCCTCATCCAATATGTTAGAAAGCAATTCCTCTTTTTCTCTTTTCTAAAAGAAAGAAATAATTTGATCCTTAGCTGCTTGATAGAATGCATCAAAAGAAATATTTCAATAAGGTCTTTTTCTTTGCAGAAAATTTCAATCCATGTTTTTAGTTTCTTGAGTGAGTTCTAAGGCTGTTTAGGTTTTCTAGGTTTTTGTGTATTTTGATAACATATTTTTCTAGAAATGTGTTCATTTCAGTGAATCATTCACATGTACTGTTTTTAAGTTTACATAATGTTCTCCTACCACCTCTTTAGCATGTGTTGCATCACTAATTAAGCACCCCTTTCATTCCTCACATTGTATATTTTACTTTCTCTCTCTCTTCTTATTTTTGTCAGAGATATATTCTTTATTAGTTTCATCATAGAACCAACTTTTAGCTGCATTGATGCTCTGTCTTGTATCTTTAATTTTCATTTAGTTATTTTATCCTTGTACCTCACTGTTTACTTCCATTTTCCTTGTTGTGTTGATGCCATTTCTGCGCTGGCATCAGGTTTGTGTCCTGTCACTAAGCATGACTATGAAATTGACATTCTAGGCCACCAGGAATTAGTAGACACCAAAAGGCAAAAGTCCATTCTAAATCTCTATAACTTCTTGAGTTTTTTGTCATTGATTTCTAGAGACTCCTTTATGATTACAGAAGCTCATCTAGGCATTGCAAAATGGCATCTTTTATATTTTGCATACTGTTTTTGGGTGTGCTTCCCAGAAGAGGTTTCTCAGAAATGACCCTGCCTGGTGACCCTCAAATACTCTCCATGACTCTTGGTATCTGGAAACCATGTCCAAATTCCATAATTTTTAAGGGCTCTTACCTCGACTTGCCTTTCCTAGCTGTCTTTCCTGTCAGGTGATGCCCTTTCCATATGGAAACTTCCTTTCAATTCTAGACGCAGATCAATGTCATTTATTAGTGATAACTTCCTAAGTGTTTGAATACATAAGCACTCTGTTCTATAACATTAGTAACAGGTCATACGGATATTTCTTTCTTACAGCACTATTCATTGTTTGCTGAAGGAATGAGTTTATGCCCATCTTTCCTGCTGGGGTTTGAGCTCCTTGAGGAGAGGAACTGTGCCTGACACGGAGTAGCCATTCCATAGACATTGCTTGTGGAATGAATGTGTGTAATTTTCAGTCTTTCTGCTCACTTCGCATGTATTTTCTCCTGAGTCCACCTTTGATGCTCTGGCTATACAAGTACTTACCCATAAAGTAATAGGATCTTACATAGTCACTAGAATTTTTCTTTTCTGTAGATTTAAGCACCTGTGGCCCAGCTCTTAAATGGTATTAACCAAATTACACCAAGCATTTTGGTTGTACCTTTGGGTTCCGGAGTCTAATTGCTTGTAATGAAACACTGGAGTCATAATGTGATGGTCTGTAGGTTTCTCAGCTGTTTCTCTCTATGAGAAAATGTATAATGGGATATTTTGCACGTGACTGTCTATATTTTATATGCAACACATCAGTGTTGTGTAAATTTTGTGAGCAACTTCTATTATCTTTGAAACCACAGAAGCAACAAACAGTTATAATTATAGTCTGAAGAAGTGATAGTGTTTCAAATATGCCTACAGTCGTGGTATTACAATGAGAATGTTCTGTTTGCCTGCAGCTTTCACTGTGCTCAGTGACATCAAAATTATACTAAATTTTAACAGAAACTTCTGTCCTTAAACAGAAACAGCTTGTTTGAAAAGCTAAGAGTTTTCTTTCTTCTGAATTCTTTGATTCTTTACTGAATAAAAGTGGTAGAAATGGTAAATATCGTGGCGTAACTACATTCTTTGTTACTTGCCGGCCGGTTTTACTATCATCGACTAATAGGTATTCTACTTTGCTCCACATGGGGAATGAATACACTTTATTTAAAACTTCTTTCTGTGCATCTGCTACTTGTCAACTCATGATCTTCTGATCCTTGAAGATTTGACAACCCTGTGATTTGCTGTAATGGAATTACTGAAAAGTTATCAACAAAGACGTTGCAATGTAAGAATGCAAAGTAAGTCCTTAGATGTTTAGAGGGAAATACACTTCAAAAGGGGTAGTGGCCACAAAGAAATACCTGAATCATCCAATTTTTGGTGTGGTTCTGCATGTCTTTAATTTTGTCAGTGGTGAAAGAGGATGTTTATGTTGCCATCTCTTTCCCTCAACTGTGACTTATTTTTTCTATAGCTTATTCATTAACACCTCATATGGTACTGAATACATCTCAGACAGGGACAATCGAGTCAAAGAACATGCTAATTAGAATCAGAAAAGCTAGATTCTAGTCCTACCTTGTCTCATCATTTTTGCCATTGACTGTGGCAGAAACATTGGATCAGTCTTTCAATTTTTCTGGGCCTTTATTTCTTTGTCTGTAAAACGTAAGTAGGTGGTAGGTTAGGTAAGTGATCCTCCAAGTCTGGTCCCTGGACCAGTAACATTAATATGATCTGAGAACTCATTAAGAAGCAAATTCTTGGGCCTCACCCCGACTCTGAAGCTCTGAAAGTGGAACTCAGCAATCTGTATTTTCATAAGCTCTTTAGGTGAATGTAATATACATCAATAAACTTTAGAAAACTTCTAACTGGAAACTTACCTGAGTATCTATGAATGTTAGAGTAATCTAGGCCTACATGGATGTTAAGTAGGCATATTCCTCTGCTTGTAATTAAATTTAAAATTTGGATTCCAAACACAGATTTAGAAGCATATGCAAGAAAAAAATGAAAAAGAATACCGAAACTGTTGTCCAAAAAAAGTAATTACTCTAAAAATGTTTTTGAATATAAGCATTTGCAGAATTTGCCTCCATTTGACACTGCAAAATGAACTTGATATTTCTGTCATACATGTATCTTGATGAGTATTTCCACTGAATGATCATCACTGCTTAATGCCCATGATTTCAGAAAAAGTAATTTAAAATTATTCAGATTTATTGTAATTGAGTTCTTATATTTATGAAGGAGAACAGTTAATAATCTGTTCTACATAAGTGGACATATGGCTAAATTTTTTGTTATTGAATATTTGGGCCTTTGGTCTCCTATATAAGAAAAATGTCCTTGTGTTTAACCACTTCTGTGCTTTGTTAGCATATGCTTTACCTAACAGCCTGTCTGGCTCCATTTTTTATTAGTGTAGAAGAGTTTGTGGTAGTGATTTTGCTTTTCGAGGATTGGTATTATTACATTAACCATGGCTTTATGCTTTCCAAGGTCTCTAAAAGAGGGAGTTGGAGAAACTTGTATTCATAGTATAAATAAGTTAATGCATATATGACAGAGAATGCAGTCAGTTTTTAAATAAAACCTAGTATTACAGTAAATTTAGAAAGCAAGTTAGTGCTTTCTAACTAACTTAGAAAGTGGACTATGAGTGGTGATGCTCACTCATAGTCCTAGTTACTTGGGAGGCTGAGCGGGGGAAGATTGCTTGAACCCAGGGGTTTGAGATCGGTCTGGGCAACAAAGCAAGACCTCATCTCTAAAAAAGTAAAATGAGAACTGAGAAAGGGGAGGAGGATAATTATTGCTTTTTATTTTGTGTTCAGGAACAAGATAAAATCTGAGGGTCTATTCTCAATAAATCTTTGCTTTTTACAAGAGAATCTAAAGTTAATCTAAAGGCTGAAAGAGATGAATATATGTCACATTTTGATGTGTATTTTCACAACTAATTTCCAGAAGCCTGTGAAAAAAGAGCTAAAATATTAATTGATTTTACTTCTTTTTGCAACTGGAAATAGCCCAAAGAGGCAGACTAAAAGCAGTAAGAAGTAAGTTTCTATTACAAAATCAAGTGAAATGCAAAAGACATTTTGAGAAGTTATTCTTCGCCAAATATTTATTGAACACCTACCACGTACTAGGTTCTGTGTTTGAAACTGGGGATAGGCCAATGCAGAAGATATGCCTTGCTCATTGGAGATTAGGATCTAGTCAAGAGACACACATAAAAACTTAACAGCTTCAAACAATAATACATATTTTTTAAATCTCACCATTCCTGTGGGGCAGGAATCAGGAACCACTTGGATGGTTTAAGCCTGAGTTCTCTCATGAGGTGGCAGTCATCTGAAGGCTTGACTAGGGCTGGAGAAACCACTTCCACAGGGACTCACTTACAGGGGTGGCAAGTTGGTGCTGGCCTCAGTTTCCCTCCACGTGGGCCTCTTCAGAAGGCTGGTCAGCCTGGAGGCCAAATATTCCCAAAAAAGTGATCTGAGAGAACGAAGTAGAAGCTGCAATGCCTCTTATGACCTCTCCTGGGAAGTCATGGACCCTTGTATTGGTTACACAGGTCAGGTCTGTGGAAGGAGACTCTACAGGGCAGTGGCTCACGCCTGTAATCCCAGCACTTTGGGAGGCTGAGGCAGGTGGATCACAAGGTCAGGAGATCGAGACCATCCTGGCTAACATGGTGAAACCCCGTCTCTGCTAAAAATACAAAAAATTAGCCGGGCGTGGTGGCGGGCGCCTGTAGTCCCAGCTACTCGGGAGGCTGAGGCAGGAGAATGGCGTGAACCCGGGAGGTGGAGCTTGCAGTGAGCTGAGATGGCACCATTGAACTCCAGCCTAGGCGACAGAGCGAGACTCAGTCTCAAATAATAATAATAATAATAATAATAATTATTATTATTATTTCTACAAATTATGATTAAATATCCATTTCAATATAAATATCTAGTTCAATAAGTGCTATGGAAAAGATATGTATACTGCAACGATAATGCATAATACAGATAGAGCCTAGTCAGGATAAGGGAAGACTTTGATACAGGTTTTGACAATAATCATTCTGACTGCTATTTGGACAATGGAAGGTAGGAGGGAAAAGGAATGTGAATAACTGGTTAGGAGACCATTGTGGTGATCCAGGTACTATTCTAGGCCTTTGGTATAGAAATTCCTGCACTTGTGGAACCTCTATTGTAATGCAAAAGTTATACATAAAGTACCAAGAATACATAAAAAATTTTGCATAACTATCATCCTAGTTTTCTGACATTGCATAGCAAAGCAGCTCAAAATTTAGTGGCTAAGGCTGATAATTTATTATGTCTCCTGGTTTTAAGAGTTGGCTGGGCTCGCTTGGGGATTCTCTCAGAATTTCTCATGTGGTTGTAGTAGCAGATACTGAAGTCATCTGAATCATCCACCAACATGGCCTGTTTTGCACACAGGTCTGATATGTCAATACACCTCCATGAAGCACACATTCCTTTCAGCAGGGCAGTTTGAACATCTTACACAGTGGCTCAGGGCTTTAGAAGGCAGGAAATCAAAACTTTCAGTCCTCTCGAAGGACTCTTCAGTTGGAACTAGCATAGTATAATTTCTATTGTATTCAATTGGTCAAAGCAGTCACAGGCCAGTGTGGATTCAAATTGGTTTAAGAGTGAATTCTGCGTCGTGGTGGAGGGTGTCGCACGCAATGGCAAGATGCGCCAGATGGCCTCTTGTGATCTTTGCCTTCTGTTAGCATGCCCTGTAGAGTCCCCTTCCACAGGCCTGACCTGTGTAACCAATACAAGGGTCCATGACTTCCCAGGAGAGGTCATAAGAGGCATTGCAGCTTCTACTTCGTTCTCTCAGATCACTTTTTGGGGATATTTGGCCTCCAGGCTGACCAGCCTTCTGAAGAGGCCCATGTGGAGAGAAACTGAGGCCAGCACCAACTTGCCGCCCCTGTGAGTGAGTCCCTGTGGAAGTGGCTTCTCCAGCCCTAGTCAAGCCTTCAGATGACTGCCACCTCATGAGAGAACTCAGGCTTAAACCGTCCAAGTGGTTCCTGATTCCTGCCCCACAGGAATGGTGAGATTTAAAAAATATGTATTATTGTTTGAAGCTGTTAAGTTTTGCAGTCATTTGTTACATAGCAATAGATAAATAATACAGAGGCCATGCTGGAGGTAACCTGAGGGCAGTGTTTATATCTGTTTCACTAATACATCTCATGCAGTATAGTACCTGACTCACAGTTCAATAATACACGAAAGAAAGAAGGCCACGATGGCATAGTCATTGAAGAGCCCTCCCATTGCATGGCTTCTTGGAATGCAGGTTGAACAAACACCCTGAGTGCCAGGAAGCATGATGTAGTGGGGGTGGGATGCCGGGTGCAGAAGCAGCATGGTCTTCATACAAAGACAGACCACTCCGACAGTGTGGATGGTCACCTTTTGACAACGTGACAAGACCATTGACAGCCCTGACCTGTATTGTAGAATTGAGAAACCAAAAGCATCCTGAAGACTACAAAGATTGTATCAAAGACTTCCTATTTGTGCACATTGTTTTTTCTTCTTTCATAGAAAGTGATTAAACTGTTCTGCAGGAAAACTGATTTGTTCTTCAAAGAAAGCCCTGGCCTCTGCTCAGTGACTTGTATTCTGCTAGGATGGCTACCCATGGATTCAGGGCTGATTTGTTCTTGTATCCTCTCAGTACATTTATTCTGTCTTCAAATCAAAGATATGCCTACTTTTTTTTTCTAAGTATTTTAAAGAAATACCAGTGGAAATCAGAAAAGAGCACTTACATGAGAAACTCTTAGTAACTTCAAAAATAGTCATAAACTCAAATTGCTGTTCTGTGTTTTATAGTTCACAATATTTCCCTGTATCTTTGAAGTACTAAAAAAGATATCCAAGAGAATGAACCTTAACCATATTTTATTAATACAATTTTGGCATAATCCTTCCATAGATCAGTATTTTTTCCAATATATAATTGTGGAATGGAAAATAATAAGAAAAATTACAGAGTCGAAGTGGTCTCTAGTTGGAACATTTTGGAAGAATGCTTTGTGATCAAAAGCGGAATTTTAAGTAAGCTATGTGTCTTAAGTTCATGTGTATTGTTTTTAAATGGACTAATTTAGAAAGAAATAGAAGCATAGCTTGAGAAAGAATAGACAGCATTAGTGAGAGTACTCCAAGAGGGACAAATAACATATGAGGTGTCAGGAAAGTGGCACAGACAGAACGAGACACATTCAAAGGTCAGCAAGTTGATTTCTTTGACTGGAGCAGAGAGTGTGCTGAACAATCACCACTCGCCCACATGCCTTCTCATGCCGCAGGTTGTCCTGTCAGCTTCACTCCCCAAATGAGAATCCATTCATTCTTTTACATGTTTCCCCTGCTTCCTAGAATGAGGCAATAGAAGCCTTCTACCCGTCCTTAAAATGTACTGCTTCCATTCCCTACGTAAAACCTCTTGGATTGATGTTGGGAGGTGGGATTGGAAAAGACACCTGCAAACTGTGCTGAGGAAGCTCCTAACAGAGTGGGCTGAGGCCAAATGCTCTGGTCACGGTGAGGCACACCTGGAAACAATAGTGGTTTATTAGTGTGGGCGGGACCAATCAGAGGAGGGAAGATTTGGGGCCAGGATGAAGTCACACAAATGGCCCTTGAGTTCTACACAGTGTTTCTGTATTTTCCAATCGAAGGAGTATCTTTCAGTGTTTGAAGACTGGAAACCATGGTGAGTGGCAGATTGTCCTTGTTATATGTGTATTTGCTTCAGTATCTTCCAGTAGGGAGAACTGAATGACAGAATTAAATAGGCATCCTTTTTAAAATTGTAAAACAATGTATCCCCTTTGAAGATAATTTGGAAAAGCAGAAAAGTAAGAAGTAAAAATAAGAAAAACAATGCCCAACAAAACCACATTATTAATTTGACGTATTTTCTTCTTCCAGCCCCCACTGCCTTATTTTCTGTGCATTGGTCTTTACATGCAACACACACATAACAAAGCACAAGTACTCCAAGTGATTTTGAATTTTTCTTTTTTTCACTTAACATTCTATTATTTATTAATTTTTTGGTAAACATCATAAAAAATGGCTATACTATCTCTCATTGTGTGTGAAAATGTAGCCCTTGGTTACTTAACCATCTCTGTCATTTTGGGTATTTAGAATGATCTGATATTCACTGCTATTAATAACATGATTAATTTCTCCATGGTTTTTCTGAATTTAGGATTTTCGTAAAGGATACATTTCTGAACATTTGATTATTTAATCAAAGGATAGGAATAGTATGATTATATGAGCATTGACTTGATTCTTTGATGATGTATATTTCCTCTTTACAATTCATATACTCTAATCAAGATCTAAAATCATATAAAAGACATGGTCTGTTAAGACTCTGGTTTAGGTTGTGTGTGGTGACTCATGCCTATAATCCCAGCACTTTGGGAGGCCAAAGTAGGTGGATTTCTTGAGCCCAGGAGTTTGAGACCAGCTGGGAAACATGGTGAAACCCCATCACTACAAAAAATACAAAAATTAGCTAGATGTGGTGGTGCATACCTGTAGTCCCAGTTACTCAGAAAGTTGAGGCTAGAGTATGGATTGAGCCCACGAGGTTAAAGCTGCAGCGAACTGTGATAGTGCCACTGCACTCAGTCTAGGTGACAGAATGAGAGTGTGTCTCAAAACAAACAAAAGAAGACATGAGCTTCTCTCCAGACTTCTGAACTTGGTGTCACCACCTTGATGGATCTGCATCCTGAAAGTCGTTGCAAGTATTGTTGGTTGCAACCATTGGATTATGGGCAAACAGACACAGTTTTTTCCTGAGTGGTTTCCCACTCAAGAGGTGGGAGGGGCAGAGTAAAACAATTTTAAAGCAATATCCAAGATTATCAATCAATATTCTTTGCCAATAGCTTGAAAATGTGAGGAGATACAATAACACTTAGGACACAGAATCTGTTATTTAATTTTCTGTTCCTAAAATACACACTTTTTGGAATGTGCTCTTATAAAGTTCATAATGACTTCTATATAGAATGTTTGGATCCAATATGAAGACCTTTATGACCAAGAAATTTGATCATAGCAATATTGTTTACCTATTTTTCTCCTTTAGAAGCCCACTTTTTGTAAATAAAATGTTAGTATTTTTATTCATTTTACTGTTTGAGACTGTTTGCTTTTCACTAACCTTTTATTACTGTACAAATATTTTCCTATGTTGTTATGAGTGAATCCTCCTATTAGCTTCAATTCTGTAGTGTCATAATCACACAAAAGGCTGAAGTACTGATTATGCCTCAGATAATGTAGTTGTTAATGATCAACTTAATGTTAAAAGCCATTACTGCTCATTGACATAATTCTGAGAACATTATACTGTAGAAGTGCACCTTTTGTGTGGAAACAGAATGACAAAATTGAAATGTTAAAAGTTGAGTGTCTGAATAATAGCCTGTGAAATCATTTAGACAAGACCATTGTTGCCTCTATTGTTCAAAGACTAGAGAGTGACAGGATGAGACAAAAAAGAAGAAACACCACCACAGCTTCACTTGCAGGTTTGAAGGGAGATGGAAAAGAAAGAGAATCCCTGTTTGTTTCTGTCTTCCTGCAGGGTCTTCTCCTAACAATAGAGCACCCTCCTCTGGCCACTTGCCAAAAGGGGATGCCTGCTTGGGTTTTGATTGGCAGGACCAGAGCCAGGCAGGGGGATGCTGTAAGTGCGTTGCAAGAATTTTCCCAGTACAATGTTGTCTGAGAGTGACCCGGACCAGTCACCCGTGGCTTCCTCCATGTTCCATGCTCAAGGGCTTTAGGTCATGGCATTTGAAAGCTGGAAACAGACTATGGGAAGGCGGAAGTGTACGGTCACCTTCCCAAACAAGCTGTTAGCTCACTTTAATACTTTGCCACTGGTGTCTGTCTTCTTTAGTATCATTGGTCAATTTTGATCTGGAGGATGGAGGCAAGCCAACAGAGAGTCGAGAGACAGAAGATGGTGTGTATGTGATACGGTGGGGAAGGGACATATGGGAGCCTCCATGCTTGTTTTGTGGAATCAATGGGATCTAAAACAGAGATACAGTCCATTGCTGGCTGGGTCATTTAGCACTTTCCGTGGTCAAAGACCTAATTCATGACCTTGACTGATCGTTTAACAATTTTCGTATTTGGTCATAACAGCAACAAGTGAACAAGCGTAGATGGACTACAACTAGTTCTTCATTGTTACTAGAACTATCCAATCCTTAGAATCTGTTTCCAGTGAGTGAGTGACAGTTATCTTCATATAATAATATTCATGTTTCCATAAACATTCTATTTTCCAGGCATGGTTCTAAAGACTTCCTATGTACTAACAGAGGAGATTTTACTAAAGGAAGATTTCGCTAAAATGCATACTGGCGTCAGATTATCAGAGTGGAAGAATAAGTGTATGCTTACAAGGGATGAAAACGTGTTCATAATGTACTTCAGTTTTACAGAAAAAATGGAATTATGCTTGAAAGTATTGTTTAAGAAAGTGGAGATATTTGTTATATACTTTAAAAAGGTTTCTATGAGATTGAATTATGAGCCTGGGCAGCATAAGTGGGACTGTGTCTCTACAAAAAATAAAAAAATTAGCCTGGCATTGTGATGCATGTCTGTGGTCCCAGCTTCTTGGGAGGCTGAGGTAGGAGGATCGCTTGAGTCCAGGGGTTCGAGTTTGCGGTAAGCTATGATGGCTCCACTGCACTTCAGCCTGGGTGACAGAGTGAGACCCTGTCTCTAACAAATAAATAAACAAAATATAACAAAACTGAATTATGTATAAAAATTTTTATTGACATTGATTTTTTCAAAGGGAAATTTAATTTTTAGAGCAGTTGTAGAGCTACAAAAATATTGCAAAGAGAGTACAAAAAGTTGCCATATCTCCCATACTCAGTTTCACCTATTATTAACATCTTACATTACTATGGCACATTTGTTATAGTTAATGAAACAATATTAATACATTATTGAAGTCCATAACTTATTCAGATTTCCCCAGATTTTTCCTACTGTCTTTTTTCTATGGATCTTATTAAAATAGCACAATATTTAGTGGTCATGTCTCCTTAGGTTCCTCTTGGCTGTTACAGTATCTCAGATTTTCCTTGTTTTTGACAACCTTGACAGTTTTAAGAAGTACTGGTTAAGTATTTTGTAGAATGTCCTTCGATGGGGATTTGTTTGATGCTTTTTTAAATGAATAGACTGATTTTATCAGGATAATTTTTACTGTTACTGAAAAGACTTTTGGACTTCTGGCATATTAGTTTGTGGGGGAACAGCTTATAGTCTGTAATTAATGAAGAAAAAATCATTTATTTAGGGCAGGGGAGTATTGAAGATTGGACTGATATATGGATAGGTCCCAATGAGTTGGCAGGTATGTAAGACAAAAATTTCAGAATTCGTTCTGAAAACATTGATTCCTTTCTTACTCAACAGACATTCACAGAACACCCACTGTTTGCCAGTCACTGAGCACAAGGAATATAAATCTGAACTAGTGACAGGAAGATTAGCTTCTCAAACTGCCATGCAAAAAATGTTTTCCATTAAAGCTTGAGAAAGAAGGGAATCTGACAATTTCTTTCCAAAACCTATAACGGTGTCTATATTGTTACTCTCTTCAATTAAAACCTACTTCTTAATTTTTCTCCCAGCAGATATGGAGATTAATAACAAATATTTATTAATACCATTCTATATCGCAAAGCAAAGTTTTCCTTAATAAAAAAATTCAGTGGGTTTTTAAATTCTTGCTCACATGCACCTTTTTTGTGTGCCTTCCCAATTACTCCTTTCAAAACATTTATGCAAGTTTACCTGCATTAGACCTTATACTCCTTTTTCAAACTTCTTATTTTGAAATGATTTTAAGGGTACAGAAAAATTGCAAAAATAAAAATAAAAGAGTTCACTTTTTATTCAGCTTCCTCTAATGTTAACAATGTAACATAATCAAAGTACAATGATTAAAATGAAGAAATTAACATTGATACTTTTTTCTGAATTATAATTCATATTTGCATATCACCAGTTTTTTCGCGAATGTTCTTTTTCTGTTTCCTGATCTGGTCCAAGATCCTACACTCTGTTTAACTGCTGTGTCATCTTAGTTTTTTTCAGTCTGTGACAGTTCTTCAGTCTATGTATTCTGTGATGTTGACATTTAAAAAAATAACATTTCCATGAGCAGTTGTATTGTAGAATGTCTCTCAATTTGAATTTTACTAATATTTTGCAATGATTAGATTGAAATTATGCATTTCGGTAAGAATATCACAGAAGTAATGGTGTATCCTCAGTTATCACAGAGGGGGGTACTTAATGTTGATATGACTCATTACTCATGGTGTTAACCTTAATCACTTGGTTAGAATAGTATCTTCTGGATTTTTCCATGGTAAATTTACTGTTTTTTTCCATAGTAATCAATAATACTTTGAGACTAGGCAAGTACCTTGTTTTTCGTATTTTTTTTTATGTGTCCCCTGTTCTTATCATTTGAAGGACTTGACTCAATATCATCTAAAAATCAGTCCTATAAATTGAGCAATTCCTTTAAAAGAGACTGATATTTGAGATTTTTTAAAACAGGTATTGGTGTGTTGTTACTTAGATTTATAAAATAAGTTCATGAAAGATACAGCATTTTCTTTAATCAAATTGTGTGGGGGGAAAAAATAGGTTGTCAGTGAAAACAACAGCTCCCATAAATTATACTTGGGATAAGTAATACTTAAAAACAAACAAACAAAAAAACCACCTAAAGCCAGAGTACAATGAAGGTGTTCTGTAGTTGGCCATGTACCTAAACACATGCAGAACATATATATTAATGCTGGTGAATTTATATTCACCAACATTTAACTCCTTAGTTTTTCAGAAGTAGACTCTAAGCTTTCTTAGAATATTCTATTCTGCCTCAAGAATTCTATTCTAATGCTATTGAGAAGAGTTACTTTAAAATCAGGCCCATTTACTACTAATGAATTAGGATACATTAGCAGTAACTACACTGGATCCTAATTAGAAAAGGACAAACTGCTTTGGGAAAAAGTAGGTCTAAATCTTTCTTTTGCTATGCAATTATGTAATTTTCAAAGTTAATATTTTTCTAATAGCCCTCTGTTTTAATTCTCCGTGTCTTTTTATTTAATACTCTGGATATCTGCTCCAACTGTCTCCTCTGCTGCATCGTCCTTTCTAACAGAGTTGACTTGGGTAAGTTGTTGCCATATGTCACCCCTCTTCCCCATAGACTTCTAGACTTTTAGTACCAAGTGTTTTCTTTATTGCTTATAATTAACTACTTTTTGAATGTATTGTTTTTAGTTTTTATTCACTTACTTATATACTGATGTTACCCTTACATTATTTACTAATGTATTTATGTTCTGTCATTACACTCAAATTACCCCCAAAGACACACATTGAGTTTATTCATTCACTTGCTTCAATCTGTGCTGATATAAAACATAGGCTAGGCTAGGTGGAAAATGTGAAGGTAAATGAGTCAGATTCCTGTTTTCCAAAACTTATTCCATCAGAGAACATTTTGAGGAAACATCTTTGAATCTGGGCTGGCTTTTGAATGAAATCTCAGATTTTTGGGGGAAGGCTAGAATGTATCTTAGCATATATAAAATTTCTATAGAGGATAAATATATTGTCTTGCATTCTAGTGGGAAATTAGCAGATTTTATTGATGATGATGATGATGATTATTATTATTTTAGAGACAGAGTCTCACTGAATTGCCCAGGCGGGAGTGCAGTATTACTATCATGTCCTTGAACTCCTGGGCTTGCAGGAGCCTCCCAGATAGCTGAGGCTAGAGATGTGTTCCAGACACCACACGGAAAAAAAAAGTAATTTTACTTTTTAAAAATTATTTTTATTTTTATTTTTTTTGGGTAGAAATGGGGTTTTGCTATGTTGCCCAGGCTGGTCTTGAACTCCTGGCCTCAAGCAATCCTCCCACCGCCGCCTCCCAAAGTGCTGGCTTGGGCCCACCGCACTTGGCCTAATAATTAGTCAATTTGCTAGAAACTAAAGGTGTGTGTGAGTGAGGAAAGAGGGAGGGAGGATGCAGAGAGAGAATGACAGAGGGAAAGAGGGAACAAGAGAGAAAGTGAGTGTGGTAGGTAGAGCTGAAGTAGAGACTGGAAGGAAACCCAAGTTGTTCAATAGCAAATGGAACTTGAGAAGGTCAGAAAGAGTTCCGTGGAGGAACATGAAGGAGGAGCAAATGAAATTCACTTGCTCCCTTTGATGAGGTGAAAAGAAATAGCCTTAGTTTATTTGTGTGCTTCTGAACCTTGGTGCACCCACCACTAATTCAGAGGCTGTGGGAAATCCAGATGCAGTTGTTGTTCTCTTAGAGCTCCATTAGGACCCGATCCAGCCCCTGCTAACATAACAGGAGGCTGCATTGGCAGCAAACTGATCCACTCCTAATGTACTTGAGGGGAAAACTTAATGCCTTTGCTGTGCCATTTGAATGTTTTTGTTTGAAAGAGCATATGGATTATTTATAGTCCGCCAAATAAACCTGAGGGTCTTTTAATAAACTCATAGATTAGGTTGCTCAAAGGAGTTTATTGAAATAATATCTGATTTTTTCCATGACAATGACATTCCATGAGTTTATGGCTCTATCCATGAGGAACAGGATTTCCCACCTTACCCCATGATATCTGTGTATCGTTTCAACATTCAGAAGAAATGAAAGCGAGGCTTTTGGTCACTATACCAGCTTCTCTCACGATGTTTTTTTTCTCAAAAATAAAAACACAGATTAAAGCAAGTGAAGGGAATTGATTAAAAAAAAAAATTGGGAAGAGCTGAGTGAACTGCCTTCTAAGGCAAGTAAGTTTAAGCTTTTTGATTAACCTGTTTTGGGGAAGAATGTGAGTTTTATACGTCGTAGTCGTTTTTGAAAGACACCACATCTTTTCTGGTCAGAATATTAGGGATTTAGGGAGTTTGGCTTGGGTCAGATCCAAGAAAGAGCAACAAGGACGTAAAAATCCATGTCATCATAGCCAGAAGCTTTGATTTCAGCTACATTTATTTATTCTCTGATGCACTGGAAGAGCTCACATTTGTCTGAGAGTGTGGGATTATTGTTCACACCACTCACGTCACCTCTGCAGTTCACCCCACACTCCCACAGGGGACCATTTCACCATCTCTTTCAGAATTATGCTTATTTCCCTTTTCTTAAAATTAAACCACTTCTTTACAGTGAGTTGCTTGAAATCTAAAATTTTAAGAAGTTCCCCAATATTTTGCCCATTTTACCTTTATATTTTCCCCTGTCAGTACTTTGACCCCAAATTCCCCTCATCCTTGTCAGAGGTCTTCTTTGCTCCAGCTGTCTCTTCAAATCTCACATCTCACTTGAAATTTCATTTAGAATCTCTAGCCTCTCCCTACTTATTTCTCCCTTGGCTGCCATTTATTTAACTTTATAGTGACATTTTCTAACTCCATAAAGTCTTCTGAGGTAACAATCTTTATGAAACACACATGATTCTATTGTATTATTATTTTTTTTCCAAAGGAGAACACAGCCAGAAAAGAACAATGAAGAACTGTTTTATTTCAAATAGGACAAATTAATAAGGAAAACATAGACCTATCAGAGTGAGAAGGAGTTTTAAAAAATCATCTTGTCAAAGACCCTCATTTGATAATGAGGAAACTGAATCCCAGGGAGTTGGAGTTATTTTTCCAAAGTGACATACGTCATGCAGCTGAGGCTGGAGTTGGATTTTCTCACTCACTTTCCAGTTTTCTTTCCGTTCCACCATACTGCTTTTCCTAGATGTTTGCTTCGAATCAGGAGTGCTGAGACATAGCAGTTCACTCGGAATGGTTTCTGGAATGATTTCACTCATTGAATAGCTATTAATGGGACCCACTGTAGCCACTGGTTAGGCACTAGGGATGCACATTAAATAGTCCTATGTCCCTCTCTCATGGGGCTTACATTTAAGTGAAGGAGATCAATGACAAATAAACAAGGGAATCTGGAATGCCAGGTGGTGATATGAGCTATGAGGACAAATGAAGAGATACAAGAGATAGAAGAGAATAGAGAGTGAACAATTGGGTGGGTGTATATTAGGGTTCTCCAGAGAGACAGAATCAGTAGGATATATATATAATACATATATATATATATATGATGGGAATTGGCTCATTTGACTATGGTGGCTGAGAAGTTCCACCCCAGGCTGCCTGCAAGCTGGAGACCCTGGGATGCCCATAGTGTGGTTCAGTCCAAGCCTGAAAGCCTCAGAACCAGGGGAGCCAAAAGTGTAAGTACTGGAGTCCAAAGGCTGGACAGCCTGGAGTTCTGCTGTTCAAGGGCAAAAGAATAATATCCCAGCTCCAGCAGAGAGAAAGGAAATTGCCTTTCTTTGCCCTTTTTCCCCACATCTGGGCCCTTAGCCTATCAGATGGTGCCCAGTCACATTGAGATGGTATTCCCTACTCAGGCCTTGGAGTCATACACCAATCTCCTTTGGAAACACCTTCACAGACACACCCAGAAATAATGCTTGACCAGTTCTTTAGGTATTTTTTAATACAGTCAAGTTGACGCCTAAAGTTAACCATCATGGGTATGTGGGTTCAGGGTAGAATGGCCAGGGTGGACCTCTTTGAGGAGGTAACATTTGAGCAGAGGTCTGAATGAGCTGAAGGAGAGACCCATGAGATCATCTAGGAAAGAACCTTCCAGGCAAAGTGACCAGAAAGTGCAAAGACCCTCAAGTGGGTAGAAATACAAATGAGTTTCATTTTGAGAATACAGGCATAGCTTTTGAATTACGCTGAGAGGTTTTTTTTGTTTGTTTGTTTTTACTATGTGTCAACTAACTAAAATCAAGAACACTTGAATTCTAACAGACAACACTTTTAGGACTGGTTTGTGCCAGATTCACTAGTTTTCCCTTTCTTTCATTATAAAAAGTCTGGGAAGTGGGACATAACCTTCTTGCTACAAAGACACAGTAGAGAGAATCATATTTGAGTGTGGAAATTTCATAACTAAACAGAACCATCCTAAAAATCTAGGTTTAGCTTTTAGTTAAGTGGTTCTGTCAAAGACAAAGTTTATATAACTGGCAGAACCAACTGTTCGTTGGAGCTCAGTGCTGACTTTCCACATTGTAACCCAAAGGGTATGCCACAGGGGATCTTTATGAAGCCGGCCAATGGTCTCACAGAAAGAGACTCAGGAGGGTAAGAGGAGACTTGGTCATGAGCTGCTGCTGTTTTTGTAAACTGATGCCCTGGGATCCGTGATCCCACAATAAGGAAAAGGCTAGCCCATTTTGACCTTTACAGCCTGTTGCAAAGTCATTGCTGAGCTATTATTTGAGTAGATTGAGGTAGAATAATGTTCAACTCAGCTTCCTGGAGCTGCATTTGAAATGCAATTAATTGACTGCTGTTAGTTGTCAATTAACATTTATTATCAATTAGTTCATCAAATTGATTAGTTGGCAGGACCTTAAAGTCTAAATGCACTCCTTTCCATTATAAATATGTCTATAAGAGTAAAAGCTACTCACTAATTGATGTCAAACTGGAATTGCTTATGTCGTACTTGAGTCTTGTCCATATTGCATTTTAAAATCTATATCAAGCAAACTTGGATAATACATGTAAGGTTCACACTTTTAAAATGTGCCTCATTGTAATTGTTTTTTTGTGGGGATAATCAGTAAATAAGCCAGGTTGAAACTTTATACTGATGTCAGAAGTAATAGGACTTGTAGTTTTATATTCATATGTCTAGAATGATTTTACTTTGGGAAAAAAGCGTTCTGTCTCAGTGTTGCTGAATTTTTTGTACACATCTAAGGCTTGCATGTATCAGTTTTGACATTTTGTGAGTCAACTAATATAAGGATGGAAGCTTTCAATAGCTGTCTAGAGGAAGGTAAAATATGTGTATATACTTTGCAACGACCCCTATTTGAAAGACCAAAATATATATGTTTATATATTTTTGATATTTTTATCACTTCCCCTCTCCCCAAAAAACTTTTCTATAATATACCCGCTTTCTAGGCTCTTCAGCACCCTATCCATTATCTAAAGTCTAATTAATAGATTTTCAATTTCCTCTTCCATTCCTCCCTTTGGATAAAACAACAACCACCACCACCACAACAGCAGATATACCACTATTTAAAAAGATACATTTCTTTTTTGGGGAAAGGAAACTTACAGACAAATATTTAGTTTTCAGTATATGACATTTTTCTTTATCTTTTGTACAACTTGGGAAGCATGGAAGGAAACTAAAATCTACCCCCTATCTATTTAACAAAACCCAAGATACCTACAAGGGATTATTCATTTTTATTGCCTTTGTGCAAAAAGATAATTCCTGCCTCCTCCCACCCCAAATTGTGACCTAAATATGGCTGAAAGACACAACATGTGACCTGCTTAGCGCTGCCTGCCATGGCCTCGAGCCACAGCAGGAACTCTATTAGAGGGAACGGCACAGATGCTACCAGATGGCCAACATATTGTCCAGAGATGACCCGTGTATAATTGCAGAAAGTTCAATACGTTCAGGTTTTGAATTTAATGGCATTGACCACCTTACCTACTGCTGCTGCATGCTTTATTTAAGGTGGAAATATAGTTTAAGAGAGAGTAAGGGAACTCCTTACAATGTTACCTTCTGCCTTTTGCCAAGCACCAAATTGCCTAAAGGTGGGATTCCAGGTGTTCCCAGCTACCTGAACTATGAGCAATGTGCACCCTATTTGCTTGGCCTTCATTATTTGAGTAGAGAGCTTTGCTTTTTAATCAACTTAGCAACAGATAACATTTCTGAAATACACATAATGCATTTTCGTGATTCTGGCTTTTTTGGGAGGAGAAAAGGGGGTTGATGGATTGGGTGGATTGCTGCTTTAGCCTTCTCTGGGTTACTTGTACCAAAAGTTGATTGAATTTAATTACTTCACTTCCTCTATAGCAACTTCAGTTCTAACAATGTAAGATACCAGTGGTGGATCTAGTTCCCATAAATGTATATTTCCTGTCATATAATACTTTATTTTGGGGGCCATATTAAGTTGATTTTGCTGCATATACAAATACATAGTCACTTAAAAAGAAGAATATGTATGGGCTTTAGTTACTAAGAATTTGAACCTTTTCTCTCTGAAGAAGAATGGCAATTGTACGTTATATAAGGATAGAGAACCATTGTTTCAGTTTCCTTTTGCAGGCTGTTATTTCTTAAAATGTTTCTGCTAAGCAAATGTAATCACGATGGCATGCGTTATTAATTCAAAATAGCTTCTCAAATGGCTCAAGCTCTGGGATGGCAGCATGTCTGTTGCAATGTCATTTGTTATAATTCTTTGCTCTTATATAGTGCCTTTTCTCCAAGCCACTCACATACTACATTTGCTTTGTGTCTATATTCAAGACAAAAGATAAATCCTTATTTTGTTTGAACTTTCCAATCTATTGCATCTTTTCATATTTACACTGCACTATCTACTGATAGGTCTGATTGGTTTCCTTGATAAGTCCTGGAAAAAGAATTCATGAAATTGTCAAGGAAAATTATATTCTTCTGCCATAATCTGATTTGAGAATGAATTTTATGGTGGAAGCCATTTTACAGTACATTCAGTGATGTTTTTCTGACACTTGTCATCATTAATTGTGCTTTACAAAGTCCCACTTCTTATTTAAAATCTGAATCCGAATTATTTGTACCAAAAGAAGTACATGTTAAGTGCTTGAAATAACCTTGGATTTTTTTTGGTTAAGAGTATGTTTTCATGAAAACAGTTAAATGCTGTTAAACAAAAATGAATAATTGTAGAATTAAAAAGATATTCTAAGTTATTGTTTTATGATTTGAACTTGCTGATAAGCATTTCAGGACAACACAAACCTGATTGGGTAGTGTCCCTTTAAAAGCAGACTGGCAGCTGCTGTCAAAATGGAATGCACCCCCAAAACTTGCTGTTTATTCATATCCCAGTTAAAGCTGAAACAAACAACTGAAACTAATCACGCTTGAAGTTGGGTATCGCCTTTGTGAGCTTTATGAGCCTATTTTTCTGAAATTAGAAATTGCCTGAGTGAAATGTTTCTAGCTAAACTGCTTTCTACTGAAGTCATGATTTTTACAGTCAGATAAATGCCCCTTAAGCTCCATTTGTGTAAGCGTCAGTGACATCCAGTGGCTAGCAGGCTGATCACAAGTGCATCTCCCTGCAGTGTGAGGGGCCCATGGTACAGAGGTAGAGATGGCACTGGCAACCACTCTGCAGTTGATAATGTTGTTTCTACTCAAGAAAGTTGGTTTTACCAAATGTGGCCCTCTGATTAGGCTGACTAAACATTCCACCCTGAACTTTGAAATAGCATTGATAGAAATGAGATTTGAAAATTGGAAATAAAATTGCATGTAAGGGCTACATAGGAAAATGCCATTGCTTGGAAAACATAATTAGCATCTACGCTAAACCCGAAGCTTGAAACTCTGCAGGTGTTATTTAGAAATGGTTATCGGGGAGCTTACACAGCTTTCAGTTACACAAAGAGGACTTGTAAATTCTAGTGAGATTGGTTCATTATGCAGAGTTGGATGATGTTGCAGCTAATGTTTCAAACACACATGCTTCATAAAATGGTCCACCTTAATTTGAAAAAGGTATTACTTGCAATTATGTCAGCTATATAAATTTATTTGCAGACAGTCAATTCATATTGATCATAACCTGACCTCACAATGACCTTGGGGAAAGGTAGTCTGTGATGGGTATAGATATTGGGATCAATACCAGAGTGCAATCGACTACACCTAGTTACTGATAAATGAAGTAAAAAGGTACACTATTTTCAGAAACAAAGATAATAATGCTCATTTAGTCAACCGT
This sequence comes from Chlorocebus sabaeus, assembly GCF_047675955.1. Lineage (NCBI taxonomy): Eukaryota > Metazoa > Chordata > Mammalia > Primates > Cercopithecidae > Chlorocebus > Chlorocebus sabaeus. The sequence continues at coordinate 31,100,598 of NC_132913.1, read as the reverse complement.
TTGTAAAGGTTTAATATTGATACATGTAGTTATAATGACATCCTCGGGCATTTTCAAGTGGCAGAAAACAATAGGGTAAGGAGTCACTGAACACATTAAGCAGAAAGAATCATTACTTTCCAACTCCAACAAAGACATTCCACAATATTTGTGTCAACAATGCTGAGAACCAGGGCATTTTCTAAGCCATACAGAGAGAGACCACAGTTTCAACTGCACGAGGCTGTCTGCTTCAGTGTTCTTCTCTGTGTGCCAGGTCTTGTGAAACGTATTACGTGGGAACAAAGCCTCCAGGACCACACATTGTACGTTAGTACTACCCTCTCTTGCACATTTGCGGCGGAATTAGCTTGCCTATCCACAGGTATAACCAACTGTAATCATGAGGAAGAGAGCATTTGGTCTCAGCGCATCTGCTCCATGTTGATGCATTCCCCTCTGCTATGGAAAGTTAAAAGAAAGGATGTTAACAAAAATTTCCCCCAATTGTTCCTTTCTCTTTGCTGGGAATTCCACAGAGTGAGCACTTGGCAAGTTATGCAGAACCTAAGTAAATAGAATCCATTGGCAAAATGGTAACAGGTTGTGCAGCTTAATTGGAGGAGAGAAGTTCAGGAGCCAGCCCGGTGTCTGCTGCACCCAGTTGGTAAATTGTGCCTGTGGTGAGAACAGAGTGATTTTGCAGTAAGCTCATTTTGGGTAACTAGTCAGCCTGCTACTGTGAGCCAAGAAATATGAGGATTTGGTTTCAGTGTGTTTTTCTTTTTTCCTTTTTTTTGGTGTAAAATATATTTCTATATCTTAAGCTTTGTTTATCTTTTGCCAGTATAATTTTGAGAAATCGGTGCCAGCACTCTGATATTGTCTTCCTAAGGGAGGGAAACGCTGAGAGACATTTGTGGCTATTAAAACCTGCAAACAGAAGGAAAAGGCTCTGTTCGCATAGATTCCACTTGAATGTTTTCCCTGAATGCTTAAGTTTCTTAGGTGATCCCTACAGTTAATCTCCTGGTCCCAGGCCTCAAGCCACATGCTTTTTCACATGGTCTTCCTGTTTTGCAGGCCAGCTAGTCGTTTGCTACCTGCTTTTGCTTCTTCCGCTCTCATGAAGCTATTTATTAATAAACCTGTGTTTTCAATATGGCACGACATCAATAAACCTCCAAGTGGTTCCGTTAGTCAGCATTCTGGGAAATCCTATGCTGTATTGGAGAACTGTAAATCTCCATTATTGCTTCCCATAGCACAAATAAAGAATACCCTTTTACCTCCACGACATCCTCTGCTCATTTTAAAGGGTGAATGCATATTCTCCCACAGGCGCTGCGAGCTGCTGAACTTGTGTTTGTCAGCAAGTGGAGTGTCGCTGACACTGAAGATACCCTGAAACACCTATAATCAAGGGACATGCTAATTTCAGGTATTAAGAACCAAATTACTTCAGCGAGCTTCAGTCTTCCGTTTTCCTGAAGTCTTTAACCAATTGGAGGGACAGGCGAATTCTGGACTTTAGATTTTTCTGTTCTGCAGCTGTGGGATCTGATTTCCAGCGTGTTATTAACTATCACAAAGAAAATATCAGTAATTAGAAAGATAAGAATAGACTTTTAGATACCTTTTTGGTATCAGACAGAAACAGTAGAATAATCTTTGTTGTTTATACCAACTAAACAACTTCTGGTATTTACTACTTAAGACAAGGGTGATAATAGCATTTCCACACAACCGTAAAAAAGGGTTTGGCCAGTGAATGCTGTGGCTTCTCTCTATTTTTATGACTTCCCCAGGAGAAAGCACAGTGGCAGTTAGGACAGAGGGATGATAGCTTGGAGGTGCTGTCTGAAACTGTCTTTGACTCTGAGCCTGGGTTTCCCAGAGGGATACCTTTAAAACTACAAGTGGTACATATTTGACATGAGGAAACTGACTTAATATTTCTAAAGGTGCTTTTAATAAAGCAGATTTAGGTATCCTAAGAAAAATTTCTTTCTAATTGCCTAGAAATCCCTGACCACTCTGGAACTGGTCTCTTTATATCTGACATCCCCAGCTAACTTCATGACAGGGCCCATTAGTTTGGGGATGTCACAAATAGCTCAACTATGAGTTTCTGACCATCTTGCCTTGCCCATATCTGCTGGCCTGGCTCTGGGCTCTGACCAGGGGCCTTCCTGCCTGCCTAGATACTAGCTAAGTTATTAGAAGGCAAAGGCCTATCAATTTTTGCTGCCAACCTTCTACTTTGTATTCTAATTTCATTTTTGGTAAGAATCTCCACTAAGAACAGATAGCTGTCAGTTGTTGTTAGAGTCCTGTGAATTTCCTATCTCCCAGCTACTATTTGTTGACCCCACCTGGGCTAAACCACCTTAGCTGGTCTCTGGCCTGCTTCTTTGGCTGATCTTTCACTGTCCGTGGTCAGTCGTTGTTTTTTCCAGATTCCATTTCAGTTATATGTGCTCTTCTGCCTCCTCTCAGTCACCACCATGGTCCCTGGGATTCTGGAACCTCCCATACTGACATTGGGCAATCCCATGTTCCAGATTGTCCCTTAGAACCCACCTCTCCATTAAAGCTCCAGTATTTTATTCAGTCAGAGCAATTTTATGTGTCAGATTGCCTAACAATGAATCCCTGGTGAATTAATGAATTATTCTATTGCAACTATATAACATTTGCATCTTATAATAGGAATAGTGAGAAGCTGCAAAGATTTTCTCTATACTGGGGATCAAGGGAGGACATTTAGACCTGGTGTTTTTTTGTAGCATCCCTTGAGAAATACCCTAATCCAGATATGTGTAGGATCAGCTATCTACAGCATGATATCCCAATGTGTCTATGCATGCCCCCATGTAGGGCAGAAAGGCAGCAGCAGCAGGGGATGGCAGAGTGGATTTTAACTAAAGACAAGAGATGGGCATTCCAGACACGTGCCATTTGATTTAGACCCTGATTCTTCTTGCTGGATTCCCACTCATGCCTATGTTGAACAATCTCAACTTGCTGGAAGTGTGTCCTGAATTGTACCTTCTGGTAATTCCACGTCATTATAAGTAAATGGAATTCCTTTGCTGGAGGCCTTTTGCTCTGACAGGGACAAATCATTCTTGGTGAGAGACAGAAGATGTTGAGGAAGATGAACTCTCAATTATGCAGCACATCCCAGCTGTGCCAAGCAAGTGGGAACACCCAATACACAAGATCATTTTCCAGGACTCAAGGCTTTTGTTTTTCCATAACCCTGAATCCTGGGACTGGAATCCCAAATGTCTTGACATGAAAATAATTTTTTTTAAACAAGATGAAATTTCCCATTTATCACTAAATGAAATTCCCCTCCAGAGGAGAATGCCTTCATAGATTTTCTGCTAGGATCCACCTGCTAGAAAAAAAAAATACCTTAGATACATTATAAGAATTGCAGAATTGCAAAAGCAATAACGCTTTACCATATTAATTAATTTTGAATTACAGTCGAAGTCTTGTATAAGTGCATATGACATCCATGGTAATGCCAAATTAATTCTTTATGATCAGTGCTATTGCAATCAATACTAAATGAATTCATAATGATAAGATACTTAAAATAAAGAGTTACCACAAAAACAATAAAAAGACCATCATCATCCCAACTATAGCACACTAATAAAGTTTTAGCTCAATAAGCTAGTGCTATCCATGACAATCAATGGCAGATACTTAATTTATTTCTACTTGTCCCTGTCTTACTTTTCCTGTAAGGGCTGTGTAAAGCATACTCCTTTGATTCTACTGTAAATTGTGTAGAGAGAAATAAATACAGTACTCTTATTTTTCAACAATTTTGCTGTAGCATTTACTTTGCATATCACCCCTGCCAAAGGATACACACCAATCTAGTTCCAATGGATTCCTTTTTGTCTCTATTTCCTCCTCATGAGAACTATGTAATCTTCTCTGAATCTTCTCTCCTCTTTCATCGATGAAGCTATTTGTAGTACGTATGGGGTTAAAGACTAGAAGATGACTTCACTGGTCTTTACATTTTCACTTTTTCATTTTAATAATGCCAAAAGACACTGTGTGGATGGAAACTAATGACTTTATCATATCTATCCTTTACTGTGCATTAAAGAATCAGTCAATCCTGAAGATAAGAAGTAACAACTTCCTCCCTCCCTCCCTCCCTCCCTCCCTCCCTCCCTCCCTTCCTTCCTTCCTTCCTTCCTTCCTTCCTTCCTTCCTTCCTTCCTCCCACCCTTCCTTCCTTCTTTCCTTCCTTCCTTCTCTCTCCCTCTCTCCCTGTTTGAGCATCTTCCATATGTCAGTGATATTCTGGCCTGGGCCCTAGAAATAACAAAAAAAATTAATCCTTACCTTCTAGCTTAGATAGAATCATGAAAACAGTACTGAGCTTGGTCAGGCATGGCAGCTCAAGTCCGTAATTTCAGCACTTACAGAGGCCAGGTCAGGAGGATTCACTTGAGGCAAGGAGTTGAAGACTAGTCTGGGCAACATAAAGAGACCCTGACTCTATTAAAAATTAAAAAAAAAATTACTGGAGTTGGCATCAGGTTGAAGCAAATCTTAGTTTTTAAATTTTATTTGTTATTTGATCTTGGGCACTGTGGCAGAGGCAAATTTCATTTCAGATCTTTTCTTCTTGGGAACATGGACAGCTATACTTCCCAAATCCCTTGCATATAAATGGACTGTATGAGTAGTCCTGGGCAATGAATGGTGTGTAGAAATTATGTGTGTCACTTCTGGGCTAAGCTAGTGAAACTTCCTATGTACTAGTTCAGTCCTTTCTTGCCCATAACAAGGCCTCATGTTGAGGTGGTAGAGTCATAAGATAGAAACAACCTGGATTGCTGAGTCCCTGTGTATTAGTCAGGGTTCTTTAGAGAAACACAACCAAGAGGATATAAAAGATGACATAAAAGAAGCGATTTAACATGGGAATTGGCTCATATAGTTATAGAAACCAAGAAGTTTTATGATCTGTTGTCTGCAAGCTGGAGAACCAGGAAAGCCAGTGGTGTAATTCCAACCGAAGACCTTAGAACTAGGGGAGGTGACAGTGTAAGTCCCAGTCCACAACTGAAGTCTTGAGAACCAGGTTGGGGCTGCTGGTGTAAGTCTGGACTCCAAAAGCTGAGAGACAGGAGCTCCCATGTCTGAGGGCAAGAGAAGATGGATGTCCCAGCTCAAGAGAGAGAGAGAGAGAGAGAGACAGTGTGTGTTTGGTTGTTCTTTTCTTTATTGGGTCTGCTGATTCAAATGCTAATCTCTTCCAGAAACACCCTCATAGACATGCTTAGAAATAATTTCTACCAGCTATCAGAGTCAAGTTGACTTAATCCAATCAAGCTGACACAAAATTAACCATCACACACTTTGCAAGGAAAACAACTGCCTTGGAAGGTACCTAACCTGTGGTGGACTTTGTGTGACAGAGAAACAAAAGTTGTTTCTTTCTTTAGGAGTTGCTTGCTACTGTACCATGAGTCTAACCAATCCTATCTAAAATAGGTAGGTGACCTCTGTGAGTATCCGTTTCTTCATCACAAAACAGGGATAATGTATTTCTTACTTACATAATGAAGTTCCTGAGAAAATCAGTGAAGATAACTAACGTATCACACACACATTAATTAAGTCAGAGTTATGCAATGGCTGAGTTGAACTATTCTGGATTCAAGAATTATAACTCACAATTTCATAAGATTCATTTGGCCCAGGTATCTGTCTGTCTATCATAACACCAGGAGATGTTGTTTAACTAAAGATTTTAGAAAGATGAAATGATTTCTTGAAAGTGATTAAAGCTCATGCTCTATAATGAGAGTTGCATGTAAGTTGCATGTAAAAATATGAGTTGCCATGATGGGCTCTCATATGGGTCTCCTGTTTCTCTTCCTCAGGGCTGGTGATAATCACACACTTCTCTCACCCAGAGCTTCATGGGTGAATTCCAAATTCTTCTGTCCCATGAGCTGCATCAAGGCATCTAATTTATACTTAAAAGCTTTTGTTACTAAGCTTGGACTCTGTCCAAAATAACCACTCACTGCATGCTGTTATTGCCTACCATTATTTTTAAAAAAATACTTTTCATAATCTGAAGCTATCCTGTATTGAATGTTTACTATGAGTTTCCTGCTGCTAGAAGGTAAACTTAGTGAGATCAGAAACACAACTGTTTTTTTCACTATCACATCCCCATTGCCTAGAAGAGTGCCTGGCTTACAGAAGACAGTCAATAGATATCAGCTGAATAAATGAATGACCTAGCATAGTAGATATTCAATAAATCAGTTGAATGAATGAATGAGCTGGCATATAGTAGGCATTCTATAAATATCAGGAAACAGATAAAGTGATGGTAAAGAGTGATTGAGTATGGAATGAGTGTTTTTTTTTTTGTTTTTTTGTTTTTTTTGTAACAGATAATTAGAAAATACCTTTTCTGAGCAACTGATGACATTTGACCAGAACTGGAATGATGAAAGCAGGACTATTTTATCTACTAAGAATTATAAGCATAATGCCTGTGACTAAGAGTTTTTCAGTGCCTGGGAAAGTGTTTCAGGCCTGGAAAAATATTACTGGCATTAATTTATGAAAAGAATACAGCAAAATTGAAACCAACAATATTAATTTAAATGCATACAAAATGTCAATTGTAACTAATCAACTGCAACTCAATTGTTATCATTTTATATACATTCTACTCAATATGCAATGTGAGTATATTTTAATATGTTTGATCTGATGTGCTTAGAACCCACAAGAATCTTGTTAGATGGGAAAGAGCTAGTTGTGTGAGAATATTGGGGAGGAATATTACAAGCAGAGAATGCCTCAAAACAGAAAAATGAATTCCATGTGACTGAGGAAGAAAAAGAAAGATGCGGCCAGAGAATAAGGAGTGAGTGAGGGAGACTGGTAGGAAATGAGGCTGAAATCAGACAGTGTCTGGATTGTGCAAAGTTTTACACAGTGTAAGGAAAATGGACATATACTTCTCAATACACTCTTCTTTATCTGGTTCAGGGGTGTGGGTGTGAGTATGTGTGTGCACACTACATTATATTTTTCAAATGTGTTTGCCTTTGAGTAGTTGTTTAAGCCAGGGATAAAGGCTATTAGTTATTTTTCTATATGCTCTGGCTATTCCTATACACAGATTATTGCCTCAATGCCAACACTCATATTCTTAGTCACTCATGGATGAAACAAGAGCATCCTATATGCTAACTAGCTTTATCATGGTAGATTCTTCATTTTTGCACTTAAATCCAATTATATTTGGTGTGTTTTGATTTATCTCACTCAACATGACTTCAGACAGTTTCAAAGCCAAGGAGGAACGCATAAGTATTTGGGCAGTCATTGAAGGCAAGAACCCGTCACCTCTTCTTACCTTATCATGGGACCAATGGTTCATTCCAGAGCTTATGCTCAACCCAGTTGCTCTAAGGGCCGTATCATTTATACTTGTTTCATGATACTGTCCAGTTACCACTGAATATGAAAATACCTTAAAATAATTGCTTTATCAGGTGTGGATCAAAACCTTCTTTTATGTCAGTTGGTGGAGGAGGCAGAGGGCAGTTTAGTGCTTTGCCATCCAAACCACAGAATATCTTTGCTGCTTTATTTTTTCCTTCAATTGTCATTGAAAATAACTAGTCATAATGCCTTTGTAAGCCTCGCCCAGCCTCAGCTATGCGTAAATCATGCTCCCAGACAGGGCCCCTTGGTTTAGAGGTCCCATTGTGGAAGTGATTTAGGTAGAGGCAGGATCATGAATAAAGAACACTCACCCTCTTCTTCAGAGGCAGGGGCGGGAGAAACCTTCCCAAACATCTCTTTTCAGTACCAGTATTTGGCTAAGAGCTTTAATTTCATTAGACAAATGGGGGCTGGGTTTTTCCATGCATCTCAGCCTCCTTTTAATGTGTAAATTACATAGGATTTGCCACTCATTACAATGGTGATATGATTATTGGCCTCAAATAGACCACACTGCACAGGCCCCCAGTGATAGGCCAGCTCAGAAGTGGCATGTGTGGGAAGCTTTGGACAGCATATGTCTGCTGATCACAAGCCTTCAAAAGAATAGAATCCACAGATGCGAAGTTCCCACTGGCTTTACTCAGAGTGCTTCACTGAAAGTCGATTTCTGGGTGGACGTGATATCCTGAAAGGTAACGATATAGTTACAAAGTGAAAACTGCTCGGGGCGCAAGGAGTGGCAAGGAGACTGCTTTTAGGATTTGGAGGCAGAAGCCCTAGGCCTGGCTGTTTACTGAAGAAAGTCATGTCACTGAACTCTTATGAACCTTAGTTTCCCCACTCACAAAATGAGGATAATAATGCCTCCCCAATACCTGGAAGTTATTAAGGAACACTATTTGTTGATACTGCGCTAGGTATGACTGTGCTGGGCAGTATCATTCCCGTTGTCTCATTCATTCCTTAAAATAACCCTTAGAGGTAGCTATGGCTAAGCACACTAAGGAAAGTTAAAGAAGCCAGTGCAGCTCCCCCAACCCCCAACAAATGCTTCATGGACAAAGAGCTTTATGGAAAAATATATAGCTTAGAAGATTCTGTACAGTATGTCCTGTGCTCCTCAGCCAGTTCTTAGAAAACCACAGTGCACATTAGCACATTAAAGGTTCTGAGAAGCTCCTTATTAAAACAACCTTTTTAGTTATTTATTTTTTAATCCAGAATTTCCTTTGAGACCACCTTCCCTCCTCCCTCACCCCAACAAATGCATACACCCAGCTGCCTAGGAGCTAAGTCTCCTGCAGAGGCAATAGCCCCAGAACAGTTTCTGATTTGGAGATGGACAGACAGGAGAACATCAGAGAGTCCCTGTAAGGAGGCATTGTCAGCTTGGAAGGGGCTGGCAGAGAACTCTGTGAACACGTGATTGTGATGGGAGGCCCATTCTGGTACAACTTTACCACTCTTTGAGTGTAGTATGGGAGGAGTTTATCGTCCCCCCACCCAAATAAAATTTATTCTACACGGATGGAATATAATATTGGTTCTACTTTTTCCCATTCATTCATTCATTTTGTATATTTTTTATAAACCCAAATATATCCCCCATCTGTGGTCTGTATCACGCCAGAAATTTAGGTGTTCAGCTACACAAGATGAATGTCTTGGTGGATGTACACCGAATCAGACTCTCAAGAGCGGCTACTTCATTCATGGCTTCTACTTTCCACGACTTTCCTCATTTCCATCAGCATAAATTGACCATGGTACTAAGATTTTATACTTGTTTAATGCTTTGTATTACAAAGCACACACATTTCTCATACATTTTCAAAGTCTATTCCTTCAAACACTAGGTCAGAAAGATGTAAATGCTTCTGAAAGAACAAGTATGTGTGCTTATTTGTTGGGTGGCAGAGAGGTGGTTTTATTGGAAATTCTGGGCTAATGAAAAATGATTTATTTAATACAGGACATCTTACAGCTTTTAATGTACACTGTGATTCTCTAAAAGTATAAAGGAAAAGCTAAAGCATACATTTCCCAAGCTATCTGTTTAGCCTTAGAGCTCTTAGTCCGTGGAGCATTTTTTTGGGAAATGTTATACTGGCTGTTTTCCTCTAGTGTGTACAGCAAAGGCTACCTCTGAGAGTTATTATAATAAAGGAATGGGGTGTGCTGGTGCTACTGCCTAGCACAGTGGGTGCCCAGTGGGGATACAGCAACTAGTGTTCTCTAACAACACATAGGAAGCAGGCAGGCCTCAGCCTCTCTACCCATCACCCTCCAACGGTGACTTCCTTTCTCATCTGGCTGTGACCTAGGTTGGTTCCTTGGCTCCGGTTCCCTGAGTCAATCCTCTCTGGAACTAGAGGCCAGCTTGCCTTCCACCCCCATCAGCTGGGCCATGCTCTTTTCTCTTTCCTTAGGCCCTGCCAGCCAGTGGGCTAGGCCTGGTCCTACTTCTACTACTTTGTCCATCATCCTCTTCGAGTGACAACTCAGGTACTGCTAGATGTTGAGAACCACTTTCCCCTAGAAAAGGTGCTACTGTGTCTCACTCTCTGATAATAACTTTTAGATATTCATGCTGGCTTGATCTGACCTTGGCATTTACTATCTCAGTGGACTGGGTATAGAATGTCCCAGCTACTACCTCGCCTGTCTTGGTTCACTCTATGCTGCCAGATGGGAACTCCTGGTTTGCTACATGGCCAGGGCTCCTTGCATTTTGATTGTCTTGGAAATTTTCCAGAACTATGTCTTATAGGTGAGTAAATTTATACTTACTTATATCAGTGTCAAGTGGCAGGAGATGGCTAGAACTCTGGTCCCTAGACTACCAGGGTGATTCTCTTTCCACTATACTACTATACTTGATACACAATTGCTACATTTCTGTTTTGCTTACTGGGAAAGAAAGATGACTCATGCAGAAAAGTTTTGCCACAACCTTTTTCTGGTCATTTTATGCACACTAAGTGTATAACTAAGTTTGGCCATTTTCACCAACTCTCTGTGTTAGGGAGACTAAATCCTATACAACTGATTCTTCTCAGTGACTCATGTCTGAAATCATGGTTCCTTCAATAAAATGTAGGGTGAAGTTTTCTAGGGTAACCTCTGAATGCCAGACTCACTCCCAGTAGGGAAGAGCTTTTGAGAAAGAGCTTTCCTAAATAAAAAGACTTTATTGTCTCTAATGCCTCTAGCAGTGAGCCCAGAGAAAATGTAAGGACCGTGCCAGGCCAGTTTTATGACACCTGGAACTAAGGGCTAGATGCTGGAGACAGGGTTTTCTCTGGTTTGCCTGTAGGCTTGTCCATAGAGCGGGGTTTCTCACAGATGTACCTCACCTTGATTGGCTTGACCATGCTCCTGCCCAGAAACTGGGGCCAACTGTCATCTCCTGGGGCTCTGAACCCTGTCTGACTGGAGATGATATCATTGCTCACCAGCCAATGTCAAGGATAAATACCTGAATATTGGCTTGGTATGCTGAGGCCAATTAAAAAACTAGGATACTTGATGAGTAAACCTAGGATTGGCCAAGCAGCAATAAAATCACTAGAGGTTGCTAAGCACCATCACCAGTATATCAGGCATCAGAGAAAGTGACCTACTGAATCTTAAATAGCTCACGTTCCAAAATCTGAAGAAACAGGTTCTGTGAATAAGAAGATTAAGGGATTGGAGTTTGGGCAGTTCTTCATAAAATCTGGCCAGATCTTCAAATTTCATTTCTGTATCCAAACACTAAACAAAGGATTATGTTTATTTTGTTAAAAGTAATTGTGCTCGTAATGGGAGGGGCAGAGAAAAGATGTCCTTGACCCCACTGCAAAACATGAATTTTTGATAATTTATTTTCTCTTAAACTATTTGGGATTAAGGATATACATTTGAGAGACAGGTGAGCTATGGTGAAAGCCATGGAAGAAAACACAGTTAAATGAATTCCCCAGAGAGTAAGCCTAGGACCATGGTGTTAGTTTGCACACAACTGTGCTAAGAGCAATAACTAGCAACTGAGTTTTTCCTATCTGATTTCTGGAAACTGCACTGATTGTCAATCGTCAAACAAATTCTTTCTTCTTTGCCCTAAACTACTGATGCCATTTTATGAATCCTTCATCAAAAACTTTGGGAAAAACTATAGTATATAATACAAAACATTTTTATTTCATTATCTTTGCTGAGATCAATGAGTTTAACTTTCAATCTTACTACATTTTGAACTGCTGCAGATGGTGTAGGTGGCAAATATTACACATTTGGTTAGAAAACATCATGGATATAAATACCCTTGTCTTTTTCCCTCAGATCAGTGGAGAGCTTTAAGAACAGGATAAATACCCATCTGCCTGGAAAATTGCCTGGAGGCAGGGTGATGGACTAGATGTCTTACTTAGATTCCTTCCAACCCTCTGATTCAGAGCTCTCCTCTGTTGCCAACAGTGAGTTCTGGTGGGATACGTCCAGGACTGCAGCCCCTTCTGCATGTGTGCATAATGCCCCAAGATTTTTCGTTGAGTTTAGTGAAGAATAAGCTCCCTTTTCTGTCTGTATGGAAATAGGCTGCTTCTGAAATGCTATTTGCGGACTTCATTGGAGGGTGTGGGTTTAATCAGAAATGATGAATGGATGAACACTAATGGATTTTTTGGAGAGGTCACTCTTTCAGGGGGCTGAGCATCTTGATTTGTGCATCTTTAAGGGGTGTGGTGCAGAGCCCAAAGGCATTACCTAAGCTCACCTGCCAGGTGATGGCCTAGTGGGATCATCATGGACTTGGGCCAACAACTAGACACTGTTGATGGCAGTTACACCTGTGCAGATGCAATGTAAGTTTATAATGGAAGTGGGTACCCCATTCATGGCTAAAAAGTCCTATTTACAAGCCTCGTGAGTAAAGAGACAGCCATACACTTTTGTTTTTAGATATGTACATATTTATTTTTGTTTTTATTTAAGTTTTAAAGCAAGCTGTATACTCTTTAGAAAATTTTTAACGAAGTAGAAATATATGAAGACTGAAACAAAAATAATTCTAAATTCCCCAGCCCAGAAACATTCACTGCTAATGCTGTGGTATACAGCAGACACTTGAAACTTGTGAGTGGACATACTGAGCACATGAAAAATGGACACATTCACCCATCCCACCGTAGCCTATAAGTCATCTCTAAAGATCGAGTAAATTATAGTGGAAAATTTAAGTGCCCACTTCAGAGCACTAAAAATTCCTTTTAATTTTTTACTTGATGAGTAATTTTTGCATTCTCTGGAATACAGGCAGAAAAGTTTCATGAGTTAGTTTTTGTCACTTTCGGGGTAGAAAAAATGATGAACTCATTCATCAGGCTCCCAACTTCCATAAGAAGCATCCCTCCATCGCTGTTCCGCTCCTGCCACAGTCTCCCCACTTCCATGACCAGCACTGGCTGATTGGGTTCTATCCAAACTCATCACCCTCTTTTTTTCTTTTTAAGATTTTTTGAAATAGATGTCGTGTTTTCTTTTAAATAATTTAAATCACTTTGCAGAGTGTTACTTGATTTTGTAATAATAAAATCCTTCTGACAAGTGGCTGCTGGTTGGCTGCCCTGTTACTCTATGTAAATCGATCATCCCTCCACACCAGAGTTATACACTTAACATTTCAAATTCATACATCAGCAATGCAACTGATTTGTATGTTTTATGAACTTTGAGTTGCTCATGATTAGAAAAGTTACATATGCATATGTTAGAATTTTATTGTTTTTCTGTCTAGCCTTTTTCTCTCTAACTCTGTATGTGGGGTGTTGTATGTGTGAGTATGGCTGTGTATGTACAATGTATATACAGTTCCTGCATGTTATATTCTTAAATATTATCAGTGGAGCATTTTTCCAGTTCATTATGAGTATCCATTTATTGATTTATTTGTTTGTTGTCTTATCCACCACATTGTTTGTCTTATCCACCACAAAATACACATCATCAGAACAGACACATTTTACTGTTGTTCATTGTTATATCCCCAGCATCTAGAATAAGTCCTGGCCATAATAGATACTAAATAAACATTAGTTTATTGAATAAATGAATGGCTAAAATAGCCACTGGATATATAGTTTCTTTCTTTCTTTCTTTCTTTCTTTCTTTCTTTCTTTCTTTCTTCTTCCTTCCTTCCTTCCTTCCTTCCTTCCTTCCTTCCTTCCTTCCTTCCTTCCTTCCTTCCTTCCTTCCTTCCTTCCTTCCTTCCTTCCTTCTTTCTTTCTTTCTTTCTTTCTTTCTTCTTCTTTCTTTCTTTCTTTCTTTCTTTCTTTCTTTCTTTCTTTCTTTCTTTCTTTCACAGTGTCTTGCTCTGTCACCCAGGCTGGAGTGCAGTGGCATGATCTTGGCTCACTGTAAGCTCCACCTCCTGGGTTCACGTCATTCTCCTGCCTCAGCCTCCCAAGTAGCTGAGACTAAAGGCACCTGCCACCACGCCCAGCTAATTTTGTTTTTGTATTTTTAGTAGAGACAGGGTTTCACCATGTTTACCAGGATGGTCTCGATCTCCTGACCTCATGATTCGCCTGTCTCGGCCTCCCAAAGTACTAGGATTATAGGCATGAGCCACCGCACCCGGCCCACTGGGTATATAATTTTTGATGATTGAATAGTATTTCCTAATAGAGGTGTAAACACAGTTTAGTTAACTATCCTTTTTAATGTTAATGTGATATAATATTTTTATTAACATAAACCATGTTCTGAGGAACAAAGATCTTGGTCACTAGTTTTGATTTTTCTGTCAGGATAGAGTCTAGATGTAGCGTTTACTAGGTTGAAGCATAAAAAAGATACGAAGCCATTACAGCTTCATATTTTTTGCCCATTTTTCCCCTCAGAACACTAGCAAAGTTTTACACTCCCATAAGCAATGAATGGAAGTTCTTGTTTTATGTAGTAACTTTTTTCAACTTTCTCAATTCTGGAATTTGAAGGAATTTCATTTCTATTGTGGACATCACATTAGTCAAGATCTCTCTAGCTCCTGGAACAAAAACTTCCAAATCTTAACACCATTAAGTGTTTTTTTTCTCTTGTTCATGTCATGGTCTGATGTAGCTTGAGTCACTCTTCTGGATAGCAGCCCTCTAAGCAGGGACTCAGGGATTTGAACTCTTTTAATCTACCATCTCTGAGATCTCTGAGCGCTGCACTTCTGGATGAATAAGTGTGTGTGTGTGTGTATGTGTGTGTGTGTGTGGAGAGAGAGAGAGAGACAAAGACAGAGAAAGGGATCAAGTGGTATATTTATTTTATGACTAAGCTCAAAGTCAAGTATATATTTCCACCCACATTCCATTGGCCAGAACTCAGTCATGTGGTCACACGTAGATGCAAGAGGAGCTGGAAAACAGAGTCTCCCTGAGTACCCAGTTGATAAATAAATTGTACGTTGAAACCGATTCTAAAAACATCTTTCACTTTTTGGATAGCAGAAGAGGATAGGGTGCCTATTATTGATCTGATGCCCCTGATTCTGATCAAGTGTTCTACACCCTTCACCTCCTGTGACGGTGGCCAGTACGTGTCCAGTAGTACTCACAACATAAAGACAAATAAACAGAACAAGCACCAGTCTTGTGAGATGGAGTTGCTTGTCCTGGAATTGAGGAGAAACGCTATTCAATTTACCCACCTTTAGAGTTCTCTTTGGTGTTCTGGAACAATTCCAACTTGGATAATTGCATTCTGCTGATCTAAAATTCCCCTGTAGTTTCCTTCGGATGAGCTAGCCTTCATTTCCCTCTCTGCACATCGTAGCATAGTGTTACTGGCACCCAGTGATTGCTCCATTCTGCAAAAGAGCTGGTTACATTTCACCACCAGGAAAGTGATCCCTGGGTAAATATACAGAATCTGCAGGTTTCTTTGGTTTCTTAAGCGTAGAAACATACATTTAATGGATTAGTAAAATTAGTGACTTGAAACTCTAGGTAGTGGAAGAAGTTAGTAATTTTCTGTTACGCTATAAATTTAACCCTAGAAATTAAAAAAAAATCTTCTCAACGATATGTAGTCTCTTTTGACCCAACAAATAATAGAGTACATTTTCTGTTGCCAAATATGAGATTCTGTGATGATGTATTCAATGATGTCTATGGGATTTTTGCTATATATTTATAGCACTATGTTTACCTCTATCCAAAATAATAAATTCTTTCTCTAGCAGATTTCAATTAGTAGAATTAACATTTAGAAAACTACTTTTTTTCTCCTAGGAATATTTACTTTGATAAGTAGTCTACACTATCCCCAACTAAATGCTTATGTGTGCTAAAATAGAAAGGAATGATATTAATTTTCATCCAGAAATAAAATACTGCTTGGTGGTGGGCGATTCCGTTAAAAATTGAAGGTCAATTTGCAATTAAAGGGTCTTTTAACAAAGTATCAGAATAACGTACTGCTCATTGGGGTGATGAAAACAGGAAAAAATATGGCTGTTGAGCAATTATTAAGGTTGAGCTTGAAACTTGTAGAAATCTTTTTTCTTGTCTAAAAAAATATTTTAAAAAAATCCAGGCTTACTTCTGACTTTCGAATTTCAAAGCTCCTGTAGCCAACGGAGGGAGATTTTCTAACAGTAGGGGGTTATCCTATTAAAATTCATCATGATTCTCCTTCCTGAAAGAAGTAAACAAGAATCAATTTTCTTTAGTAAAGAAGTTGGCTGAGATGCAAGTTGATCTAGGGTAGACTTGATGGATTCATATGAAACATTTACAAAATAATTCAGAATCAGAATACACAATTTACAGGGAATTCTTTTCCTTTCCTTTTCTTGGGCAAGAGGGAGAGGAGGAAAGGAAATCTGTATGAAGGAAGAAGAGGAAAGCCCATAGCACATACAAACAGATTTTGTAGTTTTTAATTCAGCTAAGCCACGAATGCATGGAAGATGCACAGTACTGTAATTATCTGGCTAGATAGATGTAATTGTATCTATCAAACTAAATACTACACTGTTAGATGACAGCCAAGATTGGATTGCATATAAGGGTCAGACAGAAACCTAGAGCGACCTCACTCCTCTCTTCTCACCATGGCTGTTTTCTTAGTCTTTGATGGGGACCCATTTTGCTAACCATGTAAAAGCATAAACAGTAACACTGTCTTTTTGTTCTATGCCAACAGCCTTTCTAGAGACCATGTTCCGTTTACTTGGGCTCAGGGGATTTAGCCTGCCCAGGCCTCCCTTGTATTTGAAATGTATGATATTGATATCAGTGCTTAGAGAGAATCAGGCCTCTGCGATGAACAGATCATGCCTGGCTCCATAAAGTCTACATTGCATGGAGAGATGTATAGGCGGGATGGAGAAGGGCCAAGTCAGGCTTTCGCTCTGGAAAGCAAATATTAGGTAATGAACTAAAGAGTTTGTTTCCTAGCTTGGTCCTTAATGTTCGATACATTTCCATGGGCTATGGAAATGTGAGTTTCTGAGTAGTTCTACACTGGCTGTCGAGGCTGTTCATGGTCATCTCATAGATGATAGCTGGGCTATCAGCATGAATGTTTCTCTGCCATGCTGCCTTTAAAACAAGCCTGCCCTTCCCCCTTGCTCATTTATAAGCAGTTGGAATCTATTTTCATGGAGCTCTTCCAATCAGGATCATATCCAAACCATTTTGGTTTTTTTGAACCTTCCGTACTATATTTACTGTGTTTAATGAAAAGTCTGGATTCTCCCCATGCTAAGTAGTGAATCTAGGATGGATGAAATATTCCACTAGTCCGTCGCATTTATGGAAAGAGATAAAATAAACAGAAAATGTGTGGCTCTTGAGCGAGCTACTTCATCTCCCCATGCTTGTATGCATTTTCCATCATTCTTCGGTACCCTGCTGCCACTGAGTTATACAGTTCCCATTGTTTGTGGCTTGTGCTTCAGAAGGGAACAAGGCTCTGCTGAAGGCAGGTTTGTCTTGTGCCTTAGCATAAAAATCCATGCCACTTTTGCATATGCTGTGTGTTAAATTTAACCCGGTTAACGCCCCTCTGCCTGAGCTTTTGGAAAAGAGTCCCAAATTGTCACATGTGAAGGGACACTTCAGTGCTGATCTTTATTTCCATGAGATTAAAAATGAAACATGTAACCACAAAGCTGGTTTATGTCATCCCCCTGTCGGAGTCAGCAGTCATGCCAAAAATTAGATATTTGATAGGTTTGTGAGAGAAACAGATGCAGAAGGATGCCATTCCCACAATTTAGACTCCTTCTTATCTTTAAGCTAGAAAGAACATTCCAGATGAAGAAAATCTATTTTATTGGCTTTAAAAAATAGCAAAGAAAATGCAGAAATAAAAAATGGTAATTTAAAACTGATGTCATTCTTGGGGACTTATAAACTGCAAATTGGTATTTCTAACTAAAAAAAAAGTCATTTAAGACATGTTTACTTGATGTTTTCATTTGTGCTGCATTCTTACCTCAGCTATGGAGTTATAATTGAGAGAAAATATCCACGAGATATGCTCACATATAGTAACATGTGGATATAGGCAAGAAAAAGTAGAAAGGGAAACCATAAACCTCCAAAAGGCTAAAACATCCAAAAAGTATTCTCTCAGCTTTTTTTTTTTTTTTTTTTTTTTTGGAAGCATTTTGTGTCCCATTCTTTTTATTTAATTCTGCCAGCTGTCTGCTAAACAAATCTAGCCAGGTGGGGCTTACAATCCATGACTGAAAAACCTACTAGTGCAGCTGTCCAGCTTGCCCGGAGGAAGAATTCCGACAAATGGCAGGAACGAAAAGATTGTTTTGTTTTCAAGAAAGTAGCTCTTATACCTTTCTTGGGTTCAGTTTTTGTTCTGTTTGCTTAAGTTAATTCATAGCTTCTAAGGTTTTATGGTGAAATAGAAAAATAACATCACCCTTGAAAAAATCCAGGATATTTTTGTTACAGTCCAGTTTAATTTACTGTAAATTGCCCTTAAATAAATGCTTTATTTTATATTGCAACCTGGCACTGAGCTGTCCTTTTTTTTTTTTTTTTTTTTTTTTTGAGTTGCTGATTGCTAACTCTCTTCCTCTTAGGCGGGTACAAATTATTAGTGAACTGCGACTGAACTTTATTTCTAAATATCGCATAATTAAATACAGGGCTATTTAAAGGTGAAGGTTGGCACGGCTTATCTATGAGCAGAGGAACAGAACAGGCTTCTTTGCACCGCATCGTCAGTCGACCTCAACTGTGAATTTCTAGTCAGCAAATGGGCGCTTCATTTGGTGCATTTGAGCAGAGGATGGGAAGAGCTGCGCTAAAAATGATCACATCGCCATCTGATCTACAGCTCTATCGATGACAGATCAACACGTATACCACTCAGTTACTTTCCCTATTTATTTGACATTTATCGATTCAGTGAATCTCAATGTTTTTGTGAAACCTGCCTAAAATCTTATTATCTCATGAAAAAGGCTGCTGGAGTTATAGCTGGTCTCGGTCTTTGGTGCCAGCACCTGTTCGAGAGATATGATACTCATATGCAGGATCAGGACACGGTGCTGATTGTAGCCAGACTTCTGTAACTCTCCCCAGGGAAGTACCTGGGATGCCAGTGATGCCCATCAGAGAAGCAACCGCAAACCCGGTGATCTTTGACACCTACAGGAAAGCACTTACTATGTCCATTAGCTGGCTGTGATTTGTATATAAGTTTAAAAGAGAATGAGACTCAGTGGGGCAGTAAGAATTTTCTTAGCAAGGGAATATGTCATAACATAAACTAATGAGGATAATTGGCTAAATCTCAGAGTGAACTTGGCAAAGAGCTAGAACTAGGAGATTGGTGTATTCAGTTGATTGTTCTGCCATTTATAGGGGCACAAGGAAACAATGCCCATAGTCTGAGTTGTGTGGATCAAAATGGCATCCAAAATAAGAAAGTGACATCAGACAATTGCTCAAGTTGCCTTTTTGCCTTTTGTTATATAACATGGCATGAGGGATATCAGCCCGGGTGCTCACAAACCAAAAAGAAAGAAGGCCAATTTTTCATGAGGAAATTGAAATGCTGATGCAGAACTAAACTTCACTATTTGTTGTTATTTATTGAAGGAGAGTAATGAGGAATTTGGGGCAAAACTGGTATAGATGCACAACAGTAATGTACCACAAAACAGTAATGACATTACTTAACCCTCAGAGGATTTATAAATGCATTTAAATATTAGGCATGAATTAATTGTGCAAAGATGCATTAACAACCAACTTAAAAGAGGCAAAGCATCACTTCCCTCTCTCTCTCCCTATCACCCTGGAAACCCAGACCAGGTTCCCCTCATACAACAACATCCATCTGTGTCTTAATTTATATTTCCTTTGGAAATTTAGACTTAACTACTTTTGGACAGTGTGATCGGCCAACATGTTGCTACAATTGTAACTTTATGGGTGAGCAGAAATAAAAACGAAGAAAAAAAATTCCTGAATATTATAAATAAAATATCATTTGCTTTCAGTACCCTACCCTGATAAGAGGAAAGAAAGAATATCCTCTTAAGAAAGAATACCCCAAAACCTACACATGTAAGAAGTGGTGTTTTGCAGAAAAAAATAGAAAGGAAATTCCATAACGTTTCCTCCCTTTTCCTTTCTTTCATTATGTATGCACGTGCATATGAATCTGTTTAAATTTAAATTCTCTTTAAATACATCTTTAAATGTGGGCAAGGATTGCTCCATAATAGAGTGCAGACAAGCAAATCCGTAATATATACATTTTCTCCATTTAGAGATTGATGAATGGAGAACCAAAAGAATAAATATTTGATAGTTGTAGAAATTGAAATTCGTATATGTGTTTGACAAAAATCTTAGATTTCTAATTTCTGACCATGTGGTCAATTTAAACCAATATTATGGAGATGGTAAAGTTTTCACTGATGTTATCTCCATTAACAAAAACATTTACAGTAGGACAAAAATTTTTCAGTACAAAGAAAGTTGGTAATTAATAGAATGATTGGTGCATTCAGATATAGCATGTCTTTTTGTGAACAGAAATTTCATACAGCAAATGCTTCTATGATATAGTTAATCTGAAGCACGATGTTAGGTTTGTTGTTTTACATTTACATGGGAAAAGGGAGACCAAATATCTTCTTTAGTTTTATGTCTTCTTCTTTAGTATCCTAGGCTGTCCTTCCAAGAGCTGTATTTTAGCCTTCATGCAAATTGTTTCCTTTTTACTAGTTCTGCATCATTTTCTCAGCATTTTCTGACTTCCCACCCCCAGGATTGTGAACTTGATTTAAACCATGTCTCTATGAAAAAAATTAACACTGAATCTTTATCATGTTTTAAGGATATTTTTCTTATAAAAATAGTGGTGTGTTCTTAAAATTATTCAATCCAAACATTCAACAAATGTGCCTTACTAATAGCATATAAAACATAAATGTACACATTCTGATTTGATACTAGAGGAGCACAAGACAGAAGAATTTTGCAAGTCTTCCATTCTCATGCACTAGTTTTGGCATCTTTTGGATTACGGCCCAGTGTACTAACAGTGTATTTCTGTATCACACAGGTAGAAGTGAGAATTTGAGGCTCATTTAACAGTGTGAATTTTCCCAATGTATCACAATTACAGAGACACCTGTGCTTTCTAACTTTTTGCTGATCCACTCTGATAATTCAGCGTACTTAAATAACCATATTGCTAGTGTACCTAAGTGCCATATTTTATTTTATCCTTCCCTTACTTCCCCTTCTTTCCTTTCTCCTTTCATTCCTCACTCTTTCCTTCCTTTCTTCTCTCCTTGTTCAGTTTTTGCCTCTTTCATCCGATGTCTTTGTCCTCCCTTCTTTTCCTTTATTTTTCCTTTTCTTCTCTATATTTTCCTTCCCTTTGTTGAAGTTTTAAAAATCTGCCTTTAAGCAATAGTTTTTCATCATGCCCATGGAAGTCCTAAATTTGACAAAGTTTTCATTCATTCACTAAAATGAGGAAAAACAAAGTTCCAAGATGCTGCCTATCAACAAGCAGTCACATTATTCTATAGAAATGGTATTTATTGATTTCATTTTCTATCAAACATGTTTCCTGTTTCACAATGATAAAAATAAAACTCCTACAAGGCTATACAGCCATAAAATTTGGGTTTAAGCATCTAGTCTAATGTATAAATCTGCCTTCACATAGCAATTGCCTGTCGAGTCACAACGGAGAGGCAGACCTTCCCAAGTTTCCTGTGTAGCACTGTTTACAAGGCAGTCCTGTACTTCTGGTTTACAGCCCTGCATAGATGCTGTTACAGTTATACTTAGATCTTTTTTTGGTATAATGGAATTTAATGAGAAGGAACGTGTGCTTTCAGTTTGCATTTCAGAAGGATTTATGGTTAAACTTAGGATATGTAAAACCACATTGTCCCAAAAATAAGCAAAGGACTCATTCACAGAAAGAACAAAATGTCCCACCTGAATTGACAATGAAGGAATTCTTGTAAATTTTTTTGAAGTATATCAAACATTAAAAAGTACATTTCTGAAGCCAACAAGTTTCCTACCTTTTGCTGAAATCCACCTTAAGGTTGGTTACAACTCTGCTGTGTTGCTCATTTGCAAATCCCACTGCTGTGACTAAGAAAGGGTGGGGCTGCATCCCGAGACATCTGTAGACCAGAGGGGCTGGCAGGGACCTCAGAGCTTTCCACTGAAGTGAGTACTTGCAGCCTGGCTGCAGGAACACTTGACCTGAGGTAACTACTTCCACATATCAACACCTTGTCGGTGGAGATCTGAAAGACGCACAGGCTGTAGAGAAAAGGAAGTACCTGCTTTAGGAAGAGCTAAGAGCTCCCTCCCCCTTCTACCACCAAATCTTTAGTACTGAAGAGAGAAAAGAGAAGTTTATAATCATAAAGCAAATTAGGTGTTTCAATTATGGCAGTGGTTGGCTTTGGTTATTGGTAACTATTATTATAATGAATTTCTTAAAATTTATTGTAATTAACTATATAATGAATTTCTGAAAATTCAGAACATGTATGATTATCTAATTTTAGAATAATTTATTTCCTTGCAGTCAGTGGTTCTAAGTGCACTGTTGTGGCACATACATTTGTTATGATTCTTTGTCGGAGGTTCACAAGTAATTTGTGATGAAGAATAGTTTTCGGCCGGGCGAGGTGGCTCACGCCTGTAATCCCAGCACTTTGGGAGGCTGAGGCGGGCGGATCACGAGGTCAGGAGATTAAGACCATCCTGGCTAACACAGTGACACCCCGTCTCTACTAAGAAATACAAAAAATTAGCCGGGTGTGGTGGCGGGCGCCTGTAGTCCCAGCTATTTGGGAGACTGAGGCAGGAGAATGAAGTGACCCGTGAGGCGGAGCTTGCAGTGAGCCAAGATCACACCACGGCACTCCAGCCTGGGCGACAGAGCGAGACTCTGTCTCAAAAAAAAAAAGGAATAGTTTTCAACTGATTTACTCAAAAATAAATGGGAGCAGAGGAGTCAAGGTTATTCCTACAATGATTTCATTCTCACTCACTGATATTCCCTTTTGCATTCTTGAGTGAATAAAAAAACACTGGAGGTATCGCTGATGTCCTGAGGATTGCACACATCCTGAAATGTCCACGGAACTATGTCCCACGTGTGAACATCATTTGCCATGTGTTTTGTCATAGGAACAAGAGCCAAATGCTGAAATCCATTGCTTTAGGATTTGAGTTGGTAATATGTTTTATTTGTCCATACTTAGTCTCATTATAATCAATACACAATACAGAAAAAATTATGATCATGTTAATTATCTAATAATAGTGATAGAGGAGGCATCAAAAGATTGTCGAGTTGCTCTTTCTGTGGGTTGGGTCATACTAAACATGCCCAGAATAGTCAGCAATGATGCACTCTCTGATCATTTCCATTTAGATTCAGAAAATAAAACGCTAGAAAGTGCTATGATGATTAGGTTGAATTTATAACAGAACCTAAAGTATGAAAACTGTGCATGGGGTCTTAAGAAACAGCTGCTGTATGAAAGCTGTGCTATAAACGGAGCTATTTTTTTTTTTTTTTTTTTTTGAGAGTTTCACTCTGTCACCCATGCTGGAGTGCAATGGGGTGATCTTGACTCAATGCAACCTCCACCACCCAGGTTCAAGCAATTCTCCTGCCTCAGCCTCCTGAGTAGCTGGGATTACAGGTGTCCACCACCACGCCCAGCTAATTTTTTATACTTTTAGTAGAGACGGGGTTCCACCATGTTGGCCAGGCTGATCTTGAACCACTGACCTCAGGTGATCCGCCTGCCTTGGCCTCCCAAAGTGCTGGGATTACAGGTGTGAGCCACAGTGCCCGGCCAGGAAGTTGCTGCTTATTAAAGTAAGCTCAAAATTGTTCTAGGAATAAGCAGGCCTTAGTTTGCTTGCATTTGCTGAGGTTTAAAGTATTTCAATTTTAGGGGACGTATCTAACGCTTATAGAAATTATGAGCTGATATTATTTTATGTGTTTTTGAGTTTGTTTTATGTCCATCTTCTTTTCTAGAAAGTAAACTCCATGAAGACAAGGATGTCATGTTTATGTTCATATTGATAGCACCTGTAGTAATATAGCAGCACCTGTTATTCAACAGAAGGTCAACAAACATTTGTTGAATGAAGAAAAAAAAAAACACCCTCTGCTTTTCCCCAGAAAAAGTCAGCAACACATTTCCGCCATCTCATCCACTGCCTTGTAGCTTTTTCCAGGTCTTAACTTTTACAGAGCCATTCACAAGAGATCCACAGATACAAGGCATTGCTTTTCATTTCTTTAGAGAAAAGAAAAAAAAAGAAAAAAGAAAAATCTGATACAACTTCACTAGCCAACGTGAAGTTTCTGGTTTCTTGAATTATTTGGCAAAGGGAAAGCACAGGTTGAACTGTTTAGAAAAGATAATGGATTCTTTCTTGAATTTGGAGGACCGGAGCCTTTACACATGGTTTCAAAGTTGATTGAGCACTTTAAGTCCAATGAAGACAGATTCTGCAAACGCAAAGAAACCCTAGCTGATGCGAGCCCCAAGTGTGAACACATCACACCACAACCATGTGGAAACAATAGCCTGTATGGGCAACAAAGGTTTCTGTTTAATGAGAGAAGTGCCATTGTTCTTGAAAGTCTAATTTTGTAAACATCTTACAGTGCTGACTCATCAGTCCTGAAAATCCAATAATAAATCACCACTGTGATTTAGCACCGATGCTAGAATTCACATCACGAAGCGTGCTACAGCATCAGCTGAAACTCAAACAGGTCGCTGAAAGGTGCATTTCATCAGCAAGCAATTTAATTCATATCAAAGGAATTCTACCCCAAATGAGTGGCAACTGGTTACTTTTGAAAGCTGTTAACTGTTGGGGGAAATGAGTTGTGTTGGTCCTCCATAAAAAGGTAATAATCTATAATCCTGGATGCTTTAAAAGTAGTTTCCTCGAACTCCACAGCAAACAATATAAAATAACAACCCAATATCTTTGCATCTTAATCATGTTTGGTAACGAAGCCCTTTAGATAATTGGCACTGCTTCTGTAGTAGGCCAAACTTTCTTTCAAGTTACAAATGCTCACAAAAGGTTTACATTATAAGGGACTGCTTTGGAGATGGGCAGATTTAGTTTGGAAGTACAAAGTGAACATGCAAATTGCCTTATCTTGTGGGATTCACAAACAACCATCATTCAGATTGATTTAATACATGGCTTTTTATCTTTAAAAGTGTTAATTAGAAAATAGGGACAGTTCTCTGAACACTTAAGAGTAATAAATAGATCAAAACAGCATCCATGCTTCTGTGATGGAACTTCTGAAGGCTTTGTAAAGGGATTAATACAATTGTCAAAAAGACCACAGTATACATATTTAACAGTGCCACCAAGCTACAATTACATTTTTTAGGACTTTATTGCTAAGTTTCTTAATACTTGCTATACTCAGAAAACTGAGATTTTGTACAACTTTTGTTCCATACTTTGAAGTTACCATTTTAATTTTCCCACATTGGACCTCTAAACACATTTTTCCAGAGAACATTCTAAAATGGCAAGCTAATATAGGAAGTTATTCAGGGAAGAATGGATTATAGAAGTTCACTAAGTGGATTACTAAGAGAAAAATAATTGTGATTCATGCATCTTCTTTTGAATGAAAAATATCAACTGTTTTCTGACAATTTGCCTCCACTTTGAAATTTATCTATAATATGAGAAAGTGCTTGAAGGGTTAAATCCTGGCTCTGCCACTGACCACCTCAGTGACTGATGGCATGACGGTTTGACTGTGTTCCCACCCAAATCTCAACTTCAATTGTATTTCCCAGAATTTCCAGGTGTTGTGGGAGGGACCCAGGGGAAGGTAATTGAATCATGGGGGTGGGGGGCTGGTCTTTCCCGTGATGTTCTCGTGACAGTAAATAAGTTTCAGGAGATCTGATGATGTATCAGGGGTTTCCACTTCTGCTTCTTCTTCATTTTTCTCTTGCCATCACCGTGTAAGCAGTGCCATTTGCCTCCCACCAAGCTTCTGAGGCCTCCCCAGCCATGTGGAACTGTTAAGTCCAATTAAACCCCTTTTTCTTCCCAGTCTCAGGTATGTCTTTATCAGCAGCATGAAAACAGACTAATACAGTGACCTTAGGTAAGTGACATTACGTCTCTGAGCTTCAGTTTATCTGTAAGATGTGCAAAACTATAGTTTCATAGGGTCTTATAGTGGAGATTAATAAGATTGTGTTGAACAGTGCCTGGCACTTGAGTAAGCAGCCTGTAAATTATGATAATTGAGGCAATTGCTCGTGAATCTTGATGGTGATTTTCACTAGGCCTAGTTCTATGGTGAGCCTAACATCCTCACTATAAATACTTGTGAAATGCCTCTATAACTTTACAAGGAAGACAAAAACACCCAGTGCAGGGTTCAGAACCTTAGCTTCTGAGTCTCTAGTGACCTTGACTTCCCCTGCTCTTCAGCCAGTAGTACGATTCAGAGGACCAAGCCATCCTTTGAGCCATTTCCTTTCCAGCGTCTCTAGTTGTGTTTGTTTTATTACTACTTCTTCTTTATTCAATGTCTCCATTTAACTAATAAGATATATAGGTGGCAAAAACCTAAAAAATATCAGAATATAATGACTTTGTCTCTCCCCACCCCCAAATCCTTCTTTGCCAGAAAACGTAGCATTTTGTCCCTCATTCTAGAAATTTTCTTTGCTTCTTGCTTTTAGTTTTTCTCTCTCCTAAAAAAATCTTTTCCTGTATGACTCCTTTCAATTCTTTAAGCTTTGTGTTTCATTTCTTTGACCACATGGTCCAAAGCTCCTGCTTCACCCAATTCCTTTTGACCTAGAACCACATTCCCCAGGCCTTTGGCCCTGGGGCTGTCACCCTCTCTGTTCTTAAATGTCACTTTTTTTCTTTGCCTATCTGGTCACACAGTTTTTCTTCTTTGCCTATCTGGTCAGTCCTTCAGTCACCCACCTGTCTGCCCTCCAGAAACACGTTCACTTCTTCCTCTTCTTCCTCCGTGCTATGAATTCTTTTCATTAACTGCTTGTCTAAACTCACTTCAAGACAGTGGTAGTAGAAGGGCAAGTTACAAAACTCTAATCTTGGAAGTCAGTATGAATATTATTTCCCATCGGCTTTGTTTTCCTCTTTTTTGTCTCAACTACTATTAGCTCATGTGAGCACACTGGTAGGTCCGGCAATATACGAAATGGCAATATACATGCATTATCTTATTGAATGTGTTCATTATTCCTTTACTTATGAAAATAATGAGGGAACCATTACTCCCATTTTACAGATGAGGAAACATGTCAGGAGAGATTAAGCAGTTTGTCTAAGGCCTCATAGCTTAGACACTTGTGTGAGCAACTGAGCAAGCATTCAGAAATGGCCTGGCTAAGATTTCAGCCACTGTGCCCTGCACTCTCTCAGAGCCTTTCTGTTCTCTGCTATCCCTTCAGCTGATTCTCATCTGATTCTAGTGGTCCAGGTGATACCCTCCACCACCAGCCACAGCCATCACCAGGTTATGCTGCTTCCTAACTTAGAACACTGAAGCTGCTCACATTTTCCTTTCCAATCACCTTTCTTCCCTTCCACACATCTGTGATCTACCTGTTTGTAATTAGTTATAAGCCAGAAGATCTAGGCCATCTCTCTTATTCCTGAGCAAATAGAGACCCAGAGAGAAGCACTTGTCCAGGCTTCCATGGTGGAGTAGAAGCTAAATGAGGACTAAAACACAGGCCTTGGATCCTCCGTCTCATGCTCTTACTGCCCAGGGCTGCTTCCTAGAGGCTGTACTTTCAAATGGACTTTTGGCCAACATATCCTTTGTGTACTCCTTTACCCTTCTCCTCCTTCTCTCTTACAGTCCTGTAGTTTAATGAATGATTCCTTTTTCCATTGGTTCCTTCTCTCTGTTTACAGAAGTTTTTTTTTTTTTTTTTTTTTTTTTTTTTTTGTGATGGGTTTCACTCTTGTCACCCAGGCTGGAGTGCAATGGTGTGATCTCGACTCACTGCAGCCTCCACCTTCTCAGTTCAAACAGTTCTCCTGCCTCAGCCTCCTGAGTAGCTGGGATTACAGGCGGGTACCACCATGCCTGGTTAATTTTTTGTAATTTTTTTTTTTTTTTTTTTTAGTAGAGATGGGGTTTCGCCATGTGGGCCAGGCTGGTATAGAACTCCTGGCCTCAGGAGACCCACCTGCTTATG
Organism: Chlorocebus sabaeus; assembly: GCF_047675955.1. Taxonomy (NCBI): domain Eukaryota; kingdom Metazoa; phylum Chordata; class Mammalia; order Primates; family Cercopithecidae; genus Chlorocebus; species Chlorocebus sabaeus. Next base: position 31,072,322 of record NC_132913.1, on the reverse strand, counting down.
CCTCCCAAAGTGCTGGATTAAAGGGGAGAGCCACCCCACCCAGCCTGCTTATAGAAGTTTTTATTTTCATTACCAAGAGATAAAAACAGAAAACTCTCTCTGGACTTTGCTAATTTTCTGCCTCTTTCTCCCTCTCTCAGTGCAAAATTTCATCAGTTTCCATGCACTACATTTTTTTTTTTTTTTTTTTTTGAGATGGAGTCTCGCTCTGTCACCCAGGCTGGAGTGCAGTGGCATGATTTCAGGTTAAAGTGATTTTTCTGCCTCAGCCTCCCAAGTAGCTGGGACTACAGGTGTGTGCCACCATGCCTAGCTTTGTATTTTTAATAGAGACTGGGTTTCACCATATTGGCCAGGCTGGTCTTGAACTCCTGACCTCATGATCCACCTGTCTTGGCCTCCCAAAATGGGATTACAGGCGTGAGCCACCGTGCCCGGCCTCCATGCACTGCATTCTTTTTCACTCACTCATTCCTTCACGTCTTGCAATTTGACTTTCACACCAGCTCCCATATATCCTAGTTGAAACTCATTCTTGAAGATACAGTCTCTTTGTCAAATTCAGTCTCTGTGTTCAAAAAGTCTTCATAGCTGCAGCTGCTAGGAGCCCCTGCAGGTTTAAACTCAGATTCCTAACTTTAGGCAAAAATTTTTGGGTTTCTAGCCCCATGCTCTGAGACTATACAACCGGTTATCCATGTTGTTCTTTTTGCCTTGACTTTCTTCCAAATTCTAATATTGTCCAATTTCTGCCTCCCAGTTTTACTTGTACTGGAATCTATGTTTTGGAATCTGCCTAGAATCCCATATCATCAGTTTCCTGGGGCATCGCCACTGTCAGTAGAAAGCAGAATCCCACCCCTGCATTCCAGTCTGGTGACTGAGATTCTCCTAACCCCTGGTTGATGAATAACTGGCATGTACCTCCACTAGCTCTACCTTTTTGAGTCTCTCATTATCTCTTGCTCTTGGATTCTCCAGCAGGACACTTAATTCTGAAGAGAGCCAGCTACATCTCTGAACCACACCAATGTTCTGTTGCTGCAGTAAACTTCCTCCCAGCAAATACGTTTGTCCTCCTAGTGCTAGGGAGAGGTCAAATTCCAGATCCCAGTTTCTTCTAGAGGACTCATGCTAATGTGTTTAACTGGTCCGTGCTTGGGTCTATCACGAGCTTTATCAATTGCAGACTCTATAAGCATTAAATGCTGCTGCTACTCCTACACTTTGCCCCCACCCATCTTCTCTCCTTCGTTGCCTTGAATGACAACCCAATGTAAGTTCTCTTCCTGCCTTCCTGGTGGATGTCTTATTGCTTTGACTGGTTATTCTTAATATTCTCTCTTCTCTTTTTACTTTCTCTCATTTGGAATTCTCGTTTATTCCTGTAACTTATCTAGATACTTCATATATCCGGTACCACTAATGTCAGTATGACTGCCAAGGGCTACACACACATTTATGACTCTCTCTACTCTGGAGGTTTTTTAAATAGATGTCCAAGAGATACATGCATATTAATTCACCTGATCAAACCACCATTTTCCAATGCCATAAAAAACTGGTTTCTCTTGCTATTTTCTCCCTACTATTATAAAAAACTACCATTATTCTAGTTAACATTTTGTGGTCATGATTGATTTACTTTGCTGCTTTCTATATCTAATCAGTTACCACATCCAGTCAATTCCTTTCCATTGTCAATTGTATCTTGGCTTTCCTTTTTTAAACTCTAGCCTCCACTATTCTGATTAAAGACTTCATACTCTCTTAGTTGAAAACCACATTTGCTTGCATTGCTTCTCCTGGCTCCAAGTTCTTCCTGTACCTGCTTTGACTCCATCTTCCATGTCACCATTGGACCAACTTTTCTAGGGTGTGGTTCTAATTCATGAGATGATATCTGCAAGAATTACTTTATAATACCTTGTTACTATATGGATATTAGTTGTTCATCTTATTCTGTCACTGACCTGGTCAAGTATCTTTAAGTTCTCCCCAGTGTCTACTGAATAAAGACAAAATGTCACTGTCTAGCTACTAAGATCCTCTGTAATATTTTCTAAGTTTGTCTTTCTAGATTTATTTTCTACTAATCCCAATGGATTACATTCTGTCCATCTGAAAGCCTTACCATGTGTCTGACACATTCAATTTCTTTGGTGACTTGAACTCGGGTTCATGCCATTCTACCCTTCCCCCACCCTAGACTATCTCTGCCCCAGTGAGAGGGAGATAAGCTGAACAAATATCTAGCATTCTTTGGTAGAGGATGGTTATCAGTAATTAAATTTTTAGGTTCAGCATTGGTCCATCTATTAGTTTTGCACTGCTCTTTTGGGTCACATTTGAACATTAAGTTAAAATCCTTCATCCACCTGAATATCTTCAGAAGATGAAAAGTAATACTATTGATCATGTAGCAAAGATAAAGGAGTTGGAGGGTTTCATTGATGACATACTAAATTTAAGCCAAGAGCATAAAGTAGCAATTAAAAAGCTAGAAAGATCTTAGGCTGCATAGATTGAAATTATCTTGTGAGAAATTACAATGCCTTGGCTCTTAGTATGGCTTGGACTATGCCAGAATATTATGTCTGGGTACCCATTTGAAGAGAAGCATGGCAGAATGAAGTCTGCACAGAAAAGGATAGCCAGGATGGCGAAATACAGAAATTATTTTATGAGTTAAATGAGAGAAGGAACCAGGATGATTTAACCTGTACAGGAGATGATTAGAGAAATAAATGTCATCTTTATATGTATGTAAGGCTATTATAAAGAAAAGGCATGTGTTTGTTCAGTCAACAAATAGAAGTAGGACAATTAGAACTATTTGTGAATCAATATTATATAAACTTTCTCGCAAGACCTCTCCCTCCTTCAGAGGACAGTATATAGAGTCTGAGTGACCAAGATTGCTTTAGAAGGATTTCCTATAGCAGGAGGTTAGACACAAACAACTCTTTAAAATTTAAGATTCTGAAACGGAGAGAGGAAAAAAAAACCTCTGAGAAGTCATTGGAATAACTTTACGTTAAAAAGGTATGGACTAAGTTAGAGGTCCTGGCAATGAAAAGACAGCCCCAATCCTTCAAAAAATTGTGAATTGTGAGAAATGTCAATGAGGTTCGTATTTGGGTGACTTGGCAAAAATCATTTGCATGGAAAGTTCACGGTGGAAAGAGGACATGACCACAGAAACTTTGGACTGGGATGAGCTGTCTTGGAGTAAACCGCAATTCACCTGCGAAAGTGGTGAAAATATTACAGGCATGGAAATTCTGTAGCTATGGGAGAAAAGTCATGGTCATCATCAATTCCCAGGAGACCATTTCTAAGCATCTAAAGCAGACACAGCCCCATGCCTACCACATGGCCTCGAAGTTCACCTGATGGACTTGATACCTATAGTCTCTTCCCTTATCTCTCAGCTACTTCTCTCCGCATCTGCATTCTATTTTCCTTGCACAGTGTTCTGGCTAAACTTGTGGGTGCCAAGCCATCTCTAGGAGCTGTCTGTCTCTGGCTTTCCATTTGTCTTCAGGTTGTCAATTGCAATTGTGAATACAGTTGAGTTTTATTTCTCACAGCTGCACTACCAGTGGCATAAACTGGCGTTCAATGATTCGCTAGTCCCCCCCACCCTGCTTATTTTTCAGTCTCACATCCTAGCTGCTACATTCTTTCACCACCTGTTTTGGCTACAGATCATACTCAGTTTTTTTATTCCAGACTGACATGTATGGCCTTGATGCAACTTTACTAGTATCAATGGAAAGAAAAAGATTACCTATAATCTTCTCATAAATCATAGAAAAAGTATAAAAAGCATGAGCAAGTGTAATTTATCACCCTGAGAAGTGGGCATGTAATTACTTGCAAGGCTGCTTTTAGTTTATAGCATAGTTTTCTATTTCTATCCTTAAACATTTTGCCTGCATCAAAGTTCTGGAGAATTTAGCACATTTGCAAATGCCTGGTGCTGATGCTACTTCTGCAAAATCATGTGCACATCATTTCAATGGCATTGCAACTATCTCCAGCATAGCTAGAGGGGTCTACTAGAACTCCTACTCCAGATCTCCTTGACTAGTATCTTGGCATTGAAGTTTAGTTGTTCAATAAATTACAGTTCAAGGTGAAGTATACTAACAAATAGTGTTTACTTAAATTAAAAACCCGAATAACTTACAGAATTAGATGTGTAATTTTTGGTGTTGCTATTGCTGGAGTACTTGTACTACTTTCATCAGATTATATCTATTCACGTGTTTAGGGCAAACACACACAATAAATTTGATTATTTTTCAATTTTTTTGATTTATTTCTGAATTTCAAAATTCATCTTTATCTCTCCACACCTAAGGCCATTTATCATTTCCTTAGCCAGAAAAATTTTCTTTAAAAGTTTAGGCACTTTGAGGATTGAACACTGGAAACTATAGAGCATGTTCTTCTCATCAAGGCATTTCGACTTCATGAAAACATCCACTCAAAGTAGGGCAGGCTCTTACTTGGGAGGCTTTCTCAGCTGAGCCGTTCTGGGCATGACCCAACATGGCCCCTGATTCTGACTCTATTTATGGTCCATGAGGGATCGCAACCACCTCTCTCAGAAAGGAGCTCCCTGGTTTCAGGTGGGCCCGTTGTCTTCATTGCTGGTTGACTCAGTGGACGTCCTTATGCACAAATCAGCCTAGTGCTAGTTCTCATGCAGGGAACCGTGGACAGAATAATTTCAGCAAAAATTGGGCATGGCAAATAAATTAAACACCATCATTTGCATAGTGGTTGGATTTTAGTTATCTGCATTAACGGGTGTTAGTATTTTGCTTCTACTAAAAACTGGTCCTTTTAGAGCTTGCGTTAATCTTCTGTCAAAGAGTTATAAACAAGGAAACGGTTTTTATGGAAGTGAATTTCAAGAGATCTTAAAAGCTGTTGAGTGTCCCTAGCCTATCTTTTTCATACCTGTTCAACTTATTAATATCTTTCTTCCATCTTATCTTGAGGATGGAGCAAATGATCCATTAGCTAAATTTAGCATACTAGCCCAAACAGATCTGCATTTTCTTTCTAATCCTGCCCTGTGACTCACTCTAATAACTGAGGGAACTAATTAAGCACTTTGTTGCAAAAGTGTCCCCCTCCCGTTCAGCTCCTGCAGGGTTCTTGGCTGCAGTTGGAATAAAAGTGAATGAAGATGGTGATAATGTCAACCAAGTTGCTACACATGCAAAATTTGTAAATAAACTTTGTCAAGCACCTACCTCATCTAAGTTCATGGTCTAGACCCTGTGGTAACATACAGTCCTACACTATGATGCCTGCTGTCACCAGTGATGGAGAGAACAAATGGAAATTCTAGAGTACGGAAATTATCCTCCGAATGGTTCATTGGCATCACATTCCCTCTAAATAGATATACTGCAGTGAAGATCTGGGTCACTTTTCTGTAGGTTTGAAGCTTACTGAAGGTCTTAGATCAGCCCTATTCTCCTCAAATGACACTGCACTCTGTTCAGTGTTGCTTTGGATCAGACCTTGTGAAAGGGGGTGGGCTCTGGACCTCTGGCAAGCTACTGGCATGCTCCTTCTGTGTTATGTGCAACATTGCATATAATATGTCCCTGTTAGGCAAATGTGCTGCAGTTGAAAACAAGGTTGGGACATCAGTGTTCCTCAGGGTTGGGGATAACCTTTCATGTACTTCCTCAAGACAGTATTACCGGACACTTTTGATTTACACAGAAACTAAATTTTAAACTCTCTAAGATACACTTATGTATGGCTTGCATTTTATTTTCTGAATTCCTTCATTCTAAATCCTGAACAATATTGCCTTTGTTATATAATCATACAGCTGTAGTCTTTTCTTGAAAATGTGCTAAGTTCATTTCTATCATAGAAAAAAATGTAGACATTTGGATTCCCTCTTTGCCTTATATTATAGGATATGAAAGACTAGTAAAATGCTAATAATATTTTACTAGGAGAATATGGCACCTTTTATGACTTAACTACATTTAGGTGACATCATGGCTTCACATGACAACATGAGTTAAGATGAAATACACTCACTAAAAACCAAATGCCATCATGTCATGGGTAACCTGTGATCTCTTGCTTTGGAATGTGAAGCCTTGCAGAGCATGCCAGGGTCCATGTGCTATCTGTTATTAATCATAAGAATAAATTCTACCCCATTCCTTAGGTTGTTCTTTCATATCACCAGTTAACAACTCAACACAATCTTTAGTAATAGAAAAAGAGAAATCTTGTACATTCCACTGATTTGAATAATTGCTTGGAAACTTGATAATGTGTTAGCATTCATTTGCTGAAAAGTGGGCCAATGATGGTAAAATGATTTCATTTTAAAATGGGTATGTGCGGCAGAACGTGGTGGCTCACACCTGTAATCCCAGCACTTTGGGAGGCCAACTCAGATGGATCATGAGGTTAGGAGTTCGAGACCAGCCTGGCCAATATGGTGAAACCCCATCTCCACTAAAAATACAAAAATTAGCTGGGCATGGTGGCATGTGCTTGTAGTCCCAACTACTCAGGAGGCTGAGGCAGAAGAATTGCTTGAACCTGGGAGGCGGAGGTTGTAGTGAGCTGAGATCGTACCACAGAACTACAGCCTGGGTGACAGAGTGAGACTCCATCTCAAAAAAAAAAAAAAAAAAAAAGTTATGTGCCTATTTTTCTGTATCTGCAGCTGGTTAACTCCTTGGTTAGAACACTTGGTTTAATGAAACCCATATTAGGTGCTTGTCCTCATGGGGCCCTGTCAACATCTCTTTTATGGGTCATGAGTTTCATATCTGACCCCAACCTGCTGCCACACACATGTTCACTACTGGCCAATAAGGCAATGTGACTAGAGATCAAGCATTGCTTAAAGCAAAAGCATCACCACATTGAGGAAAACAATTCATAGCACATAATCCATGGAGGGCGGTTCTGTAACATCACCTCAAGGACTGTATCTGTGGTTGTGCAAAATGAACATGTCTGGATGTAAAGACATGCACACCAGAGACAGTTACTAATCATGTCACTGATGGAGATTCATCTGGGTAAGACCATTATGAAAAAGCAGTTTGTATCAAAGATGAGTTTAAAGACAGCTGTAGATTTATTATTTTAAAAACCCTGGATGAGGGTATTGGATTCGATAAACTTTAAAGTCCTTCCAGCTCTAAGTCCTTCCAGCTCCCTACAGTCTCCAAGTGCATTGATTAACATACATAATGTAAAACAATGTAGTTTTGTAAAGCAAAATTGGCAGGAAGATAATATTCTCTCAAGAAAAAATACTTTTCTGTGAGTCTTCCCTTCAAGCTACCAAAAAAAGGTGATCAAGTAGAGCTTAAAAATAATTTCTGGGCTTAAACTTAAAATTCTTTTATCTGGAACAGATTATTTCGTTCCACAATTAGAAATGAGATCCAAAATGCAAATATTACTCAGAGAGATAGCACATTGCCTCATATTCACACTATGGTGTTAACAACTGCTATAAGAGCCATTTTACAGAGTAAGTTTGAGAGGGGGAAGCATACCTTATTCAAATATATGAAGATGATTTTACAAATTGTATCCTATTTTATTCCAGTCCCAATTCTGCCAACCCTTCTGGGTATGTTACAGTTTTAAAGACAGTGCTTCAAAATCTGAAGAGGGAAAAAAGTGGAAACAGCTTAAATGAGAATATCACTCCTAGGCTTTCACCAAATACATTTTCATAGTTTTCCAGTTTGTTATATCTTCTTGAGAAGGAGCGAGAATTCTTGGAATTAAATGTACAATAAAATACCACGTATATAATAGTTCTTTAAGGCTTTGTATCTCTATTTTTTTTCTAAGCTTTCTTAGTTTAGATCAAGTCTGTCTTGCATCCGAATTTGGCGAGCCACGCTATTTACTGTCCTATTGACCAGAAGGAAATCTGTCTAATACTTGAAGCTCTATTCCATTTGAAGATCTGTTCAGTCACGTAAAAGTGCTGTTTTGATAGTAATAAAGCAAAGTTACATGGGAGAAACATAGCTTTGTAAATGAACTGAATTTTGAAGCTGCAGGATTGCTGATCCTCATTGTTCCTGTACATGGAAAAAGGGACTCGGGGCTCCAAATGTGGTGAGGGATTGCAGGTTGGATATATGAATTCTGTATTCTTGATGTCAGAGTTTAAAAAGGGTTACAAACAGACGCCATTGAATGTTTGTCCTGGAAAAGCTTTTCTATGAGTTTGGCTGCTCTGTCCTTGTGGGATCATGCAGACGCAGACCTCACCAATGAGACAGCTATGGACACATGAACCTCCTGAAATCATTTGAGCGGGAATCACAGGGAAAGAATGAGTCTAGGTGTTTTACAAAGAAAATTTTCTATGCCTCAGCTGTAAAATGATTCGTTACCTGACCTATACTGTCCGAGAGATGTCGGGTACTTGAACAGAAATGGAGCAAAAGGCCACCTGCCTGGCTCACTCACCTCCACTGCTCTTTTACAGGAACAACTTGAGCCCTTTTCATCCATGAAGCTGAGACTGGAAAAAGCTGGCAGGCTCCGTCACAGTGCCCTCCGCTCTTGCCTTAGTTTGGTGCCAGTGTTTCTAGTTCTCCATCCCAGGTTTGAGACTAGATGCCTGCCAAATCCCTTCTCTGGTGAGAACAGCCATGACTTTGGGCCCATGTAAAGGCCTTTTAGGTTTTAGGAACTCCTCAGTGAGATCATTTTGCTTAACTTTTGATTGTTAGGTGACCAGACCTTTGAAAAACTGATATTCTTTTCCCCTTATAAACTGGAAACTCCATTCATTTGGGTATGGTGTATTGGAAGACCAGGCTTTCATTCTTTTGAACTTTCCATATAATCAAAAGAACCTAATGAATTCAAGTTGCCTGTAACATTTTGTGTGTTTGAGTTGAAACCAAATTCCTAAACAACTATGTGAGCAATAATGAAATTCAGGCAGAAAGGTTCTATTTTCCTGTTGTTAGAAAAGAGATTTTATGGTGAACTCCTGGGTTCTACTCCCTGTGATTCAAGATGACATAACATTTAGCACTTATCAAATGCATGTTAGCACACAAATTTATGCCAAAGACCCTGAAGAAATGTAATACTGAATTGAGTTTGATCAGGAATGCAACTTATGGAATTATATAAACTTGCATTCTAGCATGTTAAAAACGACACAGACATCTATAGATTGCAGTTTAATTGTGGAGATGAGAGCTCCCTCATGCTTCCATATGAGAATTTAGGTACAGTAAGCAGAACGTAATGTTTTCAGTTGGAATTTGGCCAGAAGCTGAGGATTAAAAACCTTAGTGTTATGAAAAGTTCCATGGGATGTTTAATGACTAGAAATAGCCAGAAGCTTATTTTTATGGCATCCCAAAATAGTACCTCTATCAGGATTAGTCCAGCCGGGTCATGCTGGGGCACAGTTTGGGCAATAGTTAAAAAAAAAAAATTGAATCATAAATGTAATTTCTAGTAGCTCTGAGTTGGAGATTTGTGTTTGAGCACTACTTACCAACTTTTAGCAGCTTCTTTGGATGTAGCATCCCACTGGTACTCAATAAATGCAATAAGTAAAATGTTAGGTAGGCTTGAATGATTACAATGACAGTATAAGGAAGCAAGGACCATAGCTGCCTTTACAAGTAGGTGACTGAGATGGCTTCCTACGTGACGTGATTTCAAAGGCAAGGGAAGGACACAAAATATCACCTTGGTTTGCTTTGCTGGTGCCTGAAATTTCAGAAATGCATTTTTTTTTTTTTTTTTTTTTTAAGATTAGCACTTAGCCTCCTATTTCAAAGCAAATCTACTTGAAAAAGTTAATACATAAAATTTAGTTGTCACTTAAGTCACAATATAACATGAGCTTTTCATATCCTATTCAAAAGTTTTGGTAGAACTGAAAGTAAAAGATGTTTAAGAATGAAACTACTGGGTGAGTGAACCACCAGGGGAGGAAAAGTTTGCAGCAAGGAAAGTATGAGGGCAGCAAAGACAAATTTCTGCAGTCTCACTTTTGTGGGCTGAACTGTGTCTTCTTGAAATTTGTATGTTTGAGCCCTATCCCCTAGTACCTCAGAATGTGACTACAATTGAAGATGGGGTCTTTGAAGAGGTAAGTAAGTAAAATCAAGTCATGAGGGTAGCTTCTAATTCATTTTTGTCCTTATAAGAAGTGGTGACTAAGACACAACACAGATTGAGGGATGACCACATGAGGACACAGGGAGAAGATGACCATCTGAGAGGCCTCAGGAGAAACCAACCCTGCTTACACTTTGACCTTGGATTTCCCAGTCTGCAGAACTGTGAGGAAATGAAATTCTGTTTAAGGCACCCAACCTGTGGTATTTCATTATGGTAGCCCTAGCAAACTAAAACACTCACTCTTTTTCAAAGGGAAGGTGTCAGGACTGCTAGTTAGATTGCTCAGCTTCTTTGAGGCTGAGGCTTTTATCTGAAGTAGTTCTTAGATCTTTCTAGCCCCAGGGAAAACCCCTATGGATCGGGTCCTTTACCTCAGGCTGATTTTGTCAGGCATGGTTTAAATTCAAAATATTATTTGGACATTCACTGGAAGAAAGGTGATGAGCAAAAATTAAGCTGGAAACACTAATTGTGGTGCTTCCTATTAGTGAGATGGAGTCCGATCAAGTCAGTTTGAGAAAAGCCATGGGTGATTAGCCAACCCTCCATATTAAAAATGAGGATTGCCTATATTTTCACTTCTTAGAAACTATGGGCAATTTGCCATGATGTCCCTCTGTTAGGCACTTCTGATGTAGTAAATGAATTTTGGTAAGAGAATTTCAAAATGGGCTTTTGGAACTTGAATACTTTAGCATCAATAAGCAACAAAGGGCTTCTTGCATTAATATTTTTAAATGTAAATATAAAGTAACCTGCGGTAACAGCAAGTTGGGGTATTCATGTTTAAAACCAGTATTGGTAATAACGAAACTGCAGACTTTGAACTCAACTGTTAAGGTGCTGCTGGTAGAACCCGGGAGTCTGGAGGGCAAGGATAATTTATAGTTGCCAAATCACTGAGAGAAAATTCCAACTATGTGGAAATGTAAATATTCAGTATTAGAAAGGATAATTAAGGATAGGCTAAATATTTACCCAGTTCTCCTCGTTTCAAATCACAAATAAGACACTTCTGGTTGGTTCAAGTTTTCTAAATAGAAGGGATAGAAAAAAATGAGAGTGGGGGGAATGTCTTTCCTTTCCTAACCAAAATATCTCTCTTAACTCAGGCATGAAATATAGCCCCCATTCATTTTTTTAACCTTAAAATTTATTACACAATTATTTTACCATACTAAATTGCTAATGAAATTTGTATGTGTTGCATCAAAAATATCAAAGATAGGCTAAATATGAATATGAAAAATATAATTTTAGCAGTAAATTAAATAGAACATAAATCACTTAGAGAAAATCTGCAGAAGGTTAGAAGTGTGCAGATATTTAAATGTTCAAGGACTTCTAATTGTTACTTTAAAAGAATCTCGTAGCAGGCTCACAAAGAAATAGCCATATTGGGGAAGAATTGTCATAGAGAAAGCTTTGTGTAAAGCTTTTTCTTTCAGGAGTTTTGTTTTTCCTGTGGTCATTTTCTCATGAGGATGTTTTCAAAGGGGATGCTATTCATGAGAAGGAAGTTTTAAATGAGATAATTCTGTCAGTCATGGTCCAGGCAGGAAAATAGAAGCCACTCTAGGTTTTTCAAACAGAGGCAATTCAGTACAGGGAGTTGGTTACACAGATGACAGAAGTGTTAATGAAGTGATGGTGAGGCAACCCGGAAATTAGAAACAATAGGAAGCTGTAGGCCAGTCGCGGTGGCTCACTCCTGTAATCCTAGCACTTTGGGAGGCCGGGGTGGGTGGATCAGCTGAGGTTGGCAGATCGAGACCAGCCTGACCAACATGGAGAAATCCTGTCTTTACTAAAAATACAAAATTAGCTGAGCGTGGTGGTGCGTGCCCGTAATCCTAGCTACTTGGGGGAGCTGAGGCAGGAGAATCCGTTAAACCTGGAAGGCAGAGGTTGCTGTGAGCTAAGATCGTGCCATTACACTCCAGGCAGGACAAGAGTGAAACTCTGTCTCAAAAAAAAGAGTTGTAACCACCCCCACAGGGGGAAATGAGGTCAGAAATACCACCCTTGGGGAGCTAGAACCATGGTGGAACTTTCCTGCAGGAGCTGTGACCACTGAGCGAGGAGTTCCTTTAATGAGAGCCAGAATTATAGTGAAGATAGTCATTGCCAGAGGCACAGATCAAAAAGCAGAGAAAGAGCAGGAAAAAATAGCCAGAATCATCTCTATTTTTCTTCTTTCAGAATTCTGCCAGTACCTCCTCTTGATTAAACCAAAATTCAGTTGGCAAGGGACCCTGGGAAATGTGGTTCCCAGAGATAGAGCAGAGCCGGTAAAGGGAGTATCATGGATCAAGAGCAAATAACTTGCACACAGAAAAGGAAACTGCTTTTATTAGTCTGTGTTTCTCTTTATTTAGTTTGATCTTATTCCCTCAAGGTCATGGTACACTGAAAGTCACTTTGGGACCTTACAAAAAGTGTGAATTTTCAAACAATGCTTTTCTCTGGGTATTTATGATACAATTAAAGTCCCCCCGGGCCACAGCACTGAAAATCCGTTGTACAAAAACGTGGTAACTGAGAGGGGAGAAGCAGAGACCAAGGAAACCAAAATGGTACCTGTGGCTCACATTTGAAGTTTCAGACCCATACTCTGAACTTTCTTCAGAATATCAGCTCCCAACTTGTTACATGACATTTCAACTTTAGCAATTTCATACTAATGAACTCCTTTATTTCTGCCTGTCTCATTAGGACACTCCATGCTTTCTAGAAACACAAGTGAAGTTTGATAGAGATAAAACCATTCCGCTGGTGCTGCTATGATCAAGAAGCTACAATCAATCTTGTTTTCTTCAAGCATGTCATAAAAAGACCCTTTTCCTTCTGATTAGCATTCTTGAACACAGTACAAGCTGATGACTTGCTTGAAGTCATTCACTGTAGGGATACAGCACCTACTGCACGTGATAAAACGACATAAGGCATATGAACTGCTCATTACAATCTAATTAGTTTGGGCTTTTCATTTCATTTTATGTCCTGAATTGAACCTGATTCAATATGATTCTGCACTGGAGTTCATCATATCTTCTCCCTGGCATGCACGTTCATGGTGACTGCTTGCTAGATTCCATGGTTATAGAAATGGTTTTTCTTTTTTTCAGGGACTGGTTAGATAGAAGGTCATTAATAAAACATCGGAAGCCTTTGCTATTATTTTTTTCCTCTGAGATTTTGATTTGACTTAGCACACAGCACAGTTTTTAAAGTATTTCAAGAAGGTTTGGCTATTACAACAAACTGACTTACCTGACTTGTAAGCTTACTCCCTTATAATGAGATAAAATAGTCTTAGCCTTTGAGGTGCATTTCAGAGACAAATGGGGAAAACCTGGGTTACTTTTGCTAGCAGGCTCGATTGTACTTAAGACTTCTTGAGAGCAAGATGTCTTCCATCTTGGGATCGTTTCCAATAACATCTTTCTGTATGTTCAATGAGTAGGTAGACGAGGTAGACTATGTACACATTGATTTATTGAATCTCAAAGTTTTTAGAGGTTGTAGGAAAAAGATCTGGCATTTTTTTTTTTTTTTTCCCTTGAGACGGAGTCTCGCTCTGTCGCTCATGCTGGAGTGCAGTGGTGCGATCTCAGCTTACTGCAAGCTCCTCCCAGGTTCACACCATTCTCCTGCCTCGGTCTCCTGAGTAGCTGGGACTACGGGCACCCACCACCATGCCCGGCTAATTTTTTTGTATTTTTAGTAGAGCCATTAGCCAGGATGGTCTCAATCTCCTGACTTTGTGATCTGCCTGCCTCGGCCTCCCAAAGTGCTGGGATTACAGGCGTGAGTCACCGCGCCTGGCCGACTGGCATTCTTTTAAAAGACATACACACTGTGTTCTCTGTGTCTTCCTTTTTGGCACGATGGGGATGCAGACGTCTGCTTCTTTTACATCTTCATAGGAAGGTTATGGATCCAGACCAGATAGTCATTTTTTAAAAATTGAGAAACCATTGAAAATGGATCTTGTTGATATAAAATACTCATAAGCACATTTTGGTTCTGACTCACTGGAGTTTTACAAATTTGTTGTATCATCTGGAAAGCAAAGAATACTTTGTATTAACCTTACAAAATACCGTAAGGCTGTACCAAAACATTGCCCCTTAGTTCCATGCTGTGGGGCTGCCCTGTAGGTGAAGCCATCTCATAGTCGCCGGAATACTCGTAGTGTATTCTCATAGTGAGGGTTTCTGGAACTCGATTAACAAAACTTTGGATAAAATAGATTTTTTCCCACATTACTATGTTCCCCTGCCAATAATAATAGAAACAATCACACATATTCAGTGCCTTTGTTGAGGGGATATATTTAGATGATAGATCTAAAATGTCTAGAATTGTGTCTTTTAAAAAAATATGTTGACCGTGTTGGTTTCCTTTTCCCCTCTCTGCTCTGAAGCATCTAATTTAATCAGATTCCTACCCTAAATAACATCATGAAACTCCATGTGGCTCAGTTGATCTAATTGCTAGATCAACCATGCTCTGCCCCAAAATATTTCTTCCATGATAGAGGGTTTTGTTCAATTCAGTTTTGATTTCCTAACTGATGATTACCATGTATGTTACCAATAACTGAGCTTTACTGTGAATTGAATATTTTAAATGTATGGCATACACTTTTTTCCCCTTCCTAAACTGGTAGAAATGGTAACGTTTTATAATATTCACTGACCTACTTGCTAGAGGAACTTAGTATCTGTTTTACTAAAGTTTTATATCCTAACTGGTTGTTCTTTATTTCCGCAATAATTTGTTGAAAGCTTGTGGTTAGATGGTACGTAACCTTTAATTCAGCTATTGTTAGCACTTTTGTATGTCAGAGAGAGGTTCTGAAATTTTCAGTAGGCCATGGACTCTTAATAGAGAATCTTAATTGTTCCCTTAGTGCTCAAGAGCCATCATGACATCTGAGTTATATACATCTCTTATGTATAACCCTCAGCTCTACGTTGAAGTGAGGCATTTGTCCCCCACTTCATACAAGAAGAGGAAGTAGGTTTTTTTTTTTACTTTTTTTTTTTTTACTTACATTGTCAAGGATTCTTAAGGGATTGGTCTTGGTTAATTAGCAATTAGTAAAATGAGTATCAAGCTCCTGATAAAATATTGCTCGGGAAATTGGGAAACAGAAGGTTACCCAAGCCACTAACCCAATCTTTTGGGAAGAGGAGGAGGTAGAAAGGGTGGGAATGGAGGAGCCAGGGGTGCCCATAGCAGTATCTGCTGCGTAGCTGCCCGTGTCCTCTAGCACATTATTCCAGTCATTCTCTCTTGCCCTGAAGCACAGTTCTGAGGCCCATGAGACTGGAATGAACTCAGAAATTATGACTTGATTAAAGATTACTGAGATGTTCATATTGGAAATAGAAAATGATATTATGAAAATTGACATCCTCTTTGTTTAGAAAGACAGTACGATTAACTTGCCTTCATTTGCATTTGAGCTGATGGCAGGTTTGGGCTAACCAACTACTCCCTGGCATAAGGGCATGAGCTTGCCAGACAGTTGCAGATAAGAGCACTGTTCATGGAATGAGAGAGAGCTGAGCCACCTGGCTAACATGGATCAGAGCTGCTGATGCTGGCACCTCTAGTGGGATGGGCATGACCAACTCCATATACTAATCAATGTGGATCTTCATCCATGTGTTAAGGGATAAGCGTGTAATATTTTTTCTAACGTAGATCCATAGAGTTGGAAAAAACAAAAGAAAGTGAAATTAAATCCTTAGAGGGAATTGGCCAGTCCCAGTGAATGAACTGGTTTGAAGACAGAGTTTTTATCTCTATGTAATGCTTTTGTTCACTTTATTGAAGTAGAGGGTCTCCTCCCCAATTCTGTTGCACACACTTTTGTCTCTGAAGTGGAACTTGGGGACACTGAGAAATTTGCGTTGAATTAGGAAGTTCCTTATGGTTGCACAGCTGATAAGTGGAGTTTGCATATTCCCCAGTTGTTTCTCTGAGACATTTATTTCGTCCTGCTTTGATTAAATTTATTAGATATAACTATATAATTGGAATGGTATGTCAGATTATATGGGGGTTAAATGGTGATGATTTTTATATCACATTCTTCATTATCATCTTAATTATAATCAATTGGCAGGTAGATGGAGGAGAAAGAATATGGGTATTTGAGGGTGATAGGTGTGGCTTTGCATTCTGACCCTACCACTTACTGATTTTGTTACTTTAATTGCTTAACCTCCATAAGCCTCAACTTTCCCTGTCTATATAATGGGAATAATCCAATTTATATCTAAGACTTGCTGTATAGGCTTAATAAAAGAATGTATGCAAAATACATGGCAAATAATATATGCTTAATATTCCTTTTTTCTCTTTTCATACTTTTTT